>NC_056744.1:423854380-423971880 GCF_019279795.1 Protopterus annectens | reverse complement strand
TTCAAGGCCCCAGGGCCAGTGGAAACTACAGCCCAAACTGCAGAATCCTATATAAATGCATTCTACGGACATCTCCAGGAATGCATGGATCATGCTATCCCAAACAAAACCAAGACCCAATCATCCAAAGGCAGGCGTCCAGTCTGGTGGACCCCTGCCATAAATAAACTGTACAACAGAAGGAGGAAGCTACTACATGATAGAGCAAAATCCCTAATAGGGAAGGCATCTCTGATCAGTACTAGCAAAAAATTACGATCCCTCATAAAATCCTCCAACTTCGAGAGAAAAATTGCACAGGACACCAAAGACAATCATAAGGCTTTTTTCAGTTATGTTAGAAACCTGGGATGCAACTCCCAGACTTGTTCTGAGTTGATTTTAAATGACAAAAAATACACTGAACCCACAGACATCGCCAATATCCTGGCAGACAGGTTCAGTGCAAACCCCCCCCCTCCCCCCCAAAAGAGCAAGTATCTATCCCGGCAGACGGCTGCCTCCCAAACATCTCACATGCTCAGGTGACGGCTGCCCTCTCCAAAGGAAAAAACACTGCTTCCATGGGACCAGATGGCGTCCCAGGTTGCATCCTACATGAACTACAAGAGGAACTAATCCCTCAAATAAAACAGCTATACAATCTCAGCCTCACTACAGGATATGTGCCCACAGAATGGCGTACAGCAACAGTGGTCCCACTCCACAAAGGTGGAGCCTCTACGGACCCTGGAAACTATTGCCCCATAAGCCTGACTAGCTTAGTCTGCAAGGCTATGGAGAGGATCATCATGGAGCTCATAAACAAAGACATTGGGGACCTACAGACACTAGATCCTACCCAGTTCGGCTTTGTCAAGGGCAGATCCTGCCTTTTGAACCTGGTTGACTTCTTTGAAACAGTCACCAAAGCCATAGATGAAGGGAAGGTAGTCCACACAGCCTATCTGGACCTTGCAAAGGCATTTGACACAATACCCCACTCGGGCATCATAGATAAGCTATCCAGCTTAAATATAAACCCCTATGTCTTAAGATGGGTCACAAACTGGCTCAAAGACAGAACCCACAGAGTGAGAGTTGCTGGAGCCATGTCAGACTCGAAACCGGTCACAAGTGGCATCCCACAGGGTTCTGTCCTGGGACCACTCTTGTTCGGTATATACTTTTCCGAGGTACAGGCAAACGTGGGAGGACTATGGCTCACCAAGTTCACAGACGACTGCAAACTGGGCGCCATAATCAACTCTCCAGCTGACACAAACATCCTTCAAAAAGGTCTCACAGAGACAGATAACTGGTGCCAGCGCCATGGTTTAAAGCTAAATGCCAAAAAATGTATAGTCATACCCTTTGGCAAAAACAATGTGCCCACAAATTACCACATAGGCAGAAACCCATTAAGTACAGAGAAAGTTATTAGGGACCTGGGGACCCAAGTTGATAGCAATCTCTCCTTTGAAAAATTGCCAAAGTGGTTAGAAAGACCTTCTACATAGCCCACCTCATCATGAATGGTTTCACATCTAGATCAAGAGAGGTAATTGTGCCCCTTTATTCATCCCTCATCAGGCCCATCATAGAATACAATGTCCCTTTTGGGATGTACCTTACCCGACACCTGCAGCAATTAGAAAGACCCCAAAAGTATCTCACCAAGAGGATCAAGGGTCTCAAAAAGATGCCATATGCTGCTCGGTTAAGAAAACTCCAGCTCTACTCAGTTGCATACCACCTACTTCGAGGCGATCTATGCCTGACATACAAAGCTATGTCCAATACAGAATTAATGGACATGCTCCACCTCAGAAAATCTAAATCCCTTAGAGCCACACGCTCGAGGGACTTGAACCTCAGCACAGAAATAAATAGAACTTGCTGGAGGGACAGGTTCATAACCCAGAGGCTCCCTTCGCTCTGGAATAGAATTCCAGTTCATGTGAAGCAGAGCACCTCACTGAATCTCTTCAAGAAGAATCTCGATAAGTGGATGAGGGATCGTAGGTTTGTCCCAGGGATTACTCCCGTGTCACTATTAGACAGAGGCACAGTAAACTAAACCTTAAAAAGGGCACAGTATACTCAAATCAAGGGGTGGCGTAAGCCATACAGAATCGGGCTAGGCTTATAATTGTCCCTGGGCAGATAGCCTAGTATGAACCTATGAACCTATGAACCTATGAGACCATAACGCATTCATATTCCTGAAACTTTATAACACCGATTCCCAAAATTTTGAAAAGTTCAATGCAAGAACTATTTTACAGCTTTGAATATTGGATAACTAAAATTCCCATAAGTTTAAAAGATCATGTTGCAGTATACTACAATGTAATAAAAAATGTAAAAGGCAAGTTATACAATGGTGCGGTCTCCCTTTAAGGGTTGTTAATACATACGTATTACAATATGGCAGAGTTCACGTATCATGCTTATGCTGTCTGTGGAGAAGTTCATTGAAGTTTAAAATGTAAAAAAGAAAAAAGAAGTTGTAATACTTGAACTGTATGTCTTGCTGCAGAAAGCAGGTTTAAAGTTAACGAATGCTGGTGTCTTGTTTAGCATTTGATAGATTATTCTCTTTGCCTCAACATAGTGCGATCTCAAAGTTGATATATTTAATTTTCAGGGGCTGTGGGGCTGCAGAGACGTTGCCCCCATGCAAAAGTGAAGGAAGAAAAACTTGGGAAGCTGTTGCTGCTTTAAACTTTTTGATATTTTGGGAGTTAGTGTTAATGACATCGCCACAGTGGTCAGGAAATCCTTCTACGTGGCTCACCTCATCACAAAAGTTTTCTCATCCAGAAAAAAAGAGGTCATTCTTCCCCTCTACTCATCACTCATTAGGCCCATTATGGAGTACAATGCCCCTTTTGGTATGTACCTCACAAGACATCTACAACAACTGGAAAGGCCACAGAAATACCTCACAAAGAGGATTGCTGGCCTCAAACAGATGCCCTATGCAGACGGTCTCAAAAACTTCCAGCTTTACTCTGTCGCATATCGCCTACTCAGAGGCGATCTCTGCCTAACATACAAAGCTATGTCAAACCCAGAGCTGTTGGACATGCTCCACTTAAAGAAATCCCAATCCCTCCGAGCTACATGCTCTAGGGACCTAAACCTTGTCGCCACAATAATCAGAACATGCTGGAGGGATAGATTCCTGTCCCAGAGACTTCCCATACTCTGGAACAGACTGCCTATCTATGTCAAACAGAGCTCCTCATTAGCACTCTTCAAGAAAAATCTTGATGATTGGATGGGAAATAGGATATTCACCCCGGGAATCACTTCTGTGGTTCTGCTTGACAGGGGCACAGGAAAATAATTTTCTTGGGTGGTGAAAGCCAGGGTACCTTTTTGGCTAGGCTTATATAGGCCCTAGGGCTAATAGCCTAGTGCCTATGAACCTATGAACCTATAAAGTTTGAGTCATATGAATATTCGGCATTATGGTCTCAATATTTTAGTCTTCATTATTATGAGACTTGAATATTTAAAAGTAGATCCATACATACATACATAAATATATATATATATATATATATATATATATATATATATATATATATATATATATATATACACACACATACACACACACACACACACATACCCACTAATACCAATAGTGCACAAACTCAGAGAAGTTGGAGAAAGTGAGTGCAGTGCAACACTCACCTTCACGCTCTTGTACAAATATAGCTGCCATGATGCGATGATGGCAAACTTTCATGTTTAATGTTCTGAGCATCGATGAGCTCCAGTAACAAACCGTAGGGTTCACTTGTTTTTTGTCTGATTTTTACAGCACCTTTGCACAAAATGCATGTATCAATATATAATTAGGGAATGGAGATAGGTGAGCAATAGATGAAGATGGTATATACACAGCATGCATAATATGGCATAAATACAGTTTGCAACCCATTCATAAAACTGCATCGGGTTTGACTGGAAGTTGACTGGAAGTTCTTATGAGCTATTCACCCATGGCATATGTCATGAAAACCGTTGTACTCCAGAAAAAAAAAATTTTTAAATCCTTACTCCCTGGATTCTGTCCATTCTACTCCTTATCATCACTGTTAAGGTAATAGGCCTGCCTTTCCACAGATTTTTCCTCCTCATCCTTTTACCTCATTTGTTGTCCTTTAATTCTTCCTCCAATAAGAAATGAAAACATACTTTGCCTCTTCTAATAATAAAGAAGTATTGGATAACGGGAATAAAATTACTGGTGCCCTCCTTAAAATAACAAAATGGACATGAGACAATGAAGAAAAATCCATCTCTACATTCAGAAGCATTTTCATTTAATTACACAAAAACACAAAAACAGTCAAGAGGATGTTACATGTAATTTGCGTGAAAGCATCCTGTTGAAGAGTATTTCTCAATGTGGCTCTGTTTCATAAAGACTCTTGTTGCTGTTTAACAGCTGGGTGGAATTTATGGACCTAAAACATTTATTTGATAGGAATGTCTGCCCATTCTCATTTTAAGCACTATACACTGGAGACTGGAATGTTCTAATCATTTGGCTTGACTGCATGAACCAGACCAGATACCTGTCACTATAACTTAGAACACTAGAATGGGATGCAATAATTTGCATCTTGTTACCGCTGGTAATACACATGGAAGGAATACTTCCCACTGGACTGTATGCACAACAATCATGTTATATCAAAAAAAGCAAGTAATATTAAGGGGCTATGTTTGCATGACACTACCCTTTCCACTGTAAAAGGAAGGAGAAGTCACAATACTTCAGTTCCAACACATAAACAGTAATATTTATTTTAGAAAGTACTATAATGGCATGGATACATTCTACATCGCTTGACCTGGTCAGACAGCGCATAGCAAAGGTCAAATTCCTTTAGTCTGTTAACCATCTTTATAATTCATAGACTAGAAGCCACAATTATTATAAATAAGGCCTATAAGGTGCAATATAATTTTGAGATTCCAGTGGGAAAACAGGCATTTTAGTGAAAATGATGAAGGTATTTGCTAGAAAAACTAAGAAGGGGCCTAGTCCTAGGGCTCACACTAATCTGGCCATGTCTGATAGGGATATAAAGTAAAAGTCACTGACCTGGAAAGCCAAGAACTATTAAAATAAAAGCATTCTGCATCCCATATCCCTTTCTAAAATTACTAACCTCAAGATTGCACCGCACTGAGAAAGGTGTCATTACCCCATTTCCAAGGCTGGGTAGTCTTGCCGTTTACTATTAGAGTATGTTTGCGAACATCAGCCTTTTTTCTGTGACTATATCAGACATAGACAGATAATCAGGTAGCTCTAGAACTAACAGCTAAAAATAAAGTAAACCTTCTCAGTGCAGTAATATTTTCATCTGCAGGTCAGCACTATGAAAGTTTTAGGATTATGTAGAAGAGAGATACACATGCACACACACACACACACACACACACACACACACACACACACACACACACACACACACACACACACACACACACACACACACGTGTGTATGATATGATTGCTGGCATAAATTTTCATATCTCCTAAGTTAACATATTCTAATAATATCCCAGTGGAAGTTTTATCATAAAGCAGCCACTGTCCTTGATTTCAGTTTTGCCCTGTGAATTTTAGATATCAGTAACACAAAATAATGTCCTTGTACCCTCCCAGGCAGGGAAAACTAGAAAGATACTTTCACAAGTCAACAGCAGAGGCAAATTAAGAAGAGTGAAGACAATTTGTTTTGAGATGTGCAACAATATGCACTTTTCTAGTTGCATAAACCACAGAAACCCGTTCATGCAAAACATGCGAGTAAAACATAGCTCTCATCCAGTCAGGGACAAATTTCAACAGAATCAGGGACAAATCCAAAAAAAAATCAGAGACAATCAGGGGCACTTTTAAAATATTAGTATTATTAACTTAAGACATTGACAGAATAAGAGAATGTGAATTAATATACATTTTCTGAAGTAAAAGAAATGCATAACTCTTAATTATTGGCATTATTTATTAAGTGCAATTCACTGCTTTTCCTCCAAAAGTCACCAGTTTTAATAGGGACTAAGAGGAAGAGAGGTAAAATTTCGGTCAAAATCCTTTAATAATTCAGAATTAATAGCAAGGCAGCAAATAAGTAGCAAAATGGTACAATTAAGAAGGAGAATCAGTACTAACAATAAAGTACAAAACACAAAGGAAACCAAGGCTATCCTAAAATAGAGTACAATGCAACCTATGTGCAAATATTCAGCACTCAGCTGCCCAAAGGAAAGAATTTGTGTGAGATTAGTGTGAGAGAGAGCTGTAGCAGAATTTGTAGGTATGCAATGTCTGAGGTGAATTAAGTAATATGGCACTGGTTGCATTTTCATTTGCTTATATCTAGAAACATAAGCTTTGCATAGTGTTCGGAACTTGAAGTGGGTGTTGAGTTCTTCTAGGTCTTAAGGGAGAGCTTGACAGAGGTTGGGGCGGGATTATTTTAGAGAAACGTACTAGTGCTCTGCTATAAGAGAAGGGCAGAGTACAGATGCAATGTTTCCAAAGGTGTGAGGAAGGCCTGAGACTTCTACCTGACTAGCTTTGTGAAAGATAAAAAGAAGGGCAGGAGGGGCATAGAAAGGTGTGTTGGGAAAGAGAATGACAGAAAAAGGAGTGTGGATATCTGTCTCATGTCACAGAGAAAGAGGGAGCTTTGACTATGACCCAGGGGACTAAGGCTTGATTAGTGGTCCCAGAAGTGGAGAAGATAGGTAAGGGGAATAAATGAACCATTGTGACCCACTTGCCTCTCCTGGATCATGAAGAGGGTCACATGCACTCAGGGGCATACTGAGATGGTACAATTTCCCTAGTGGAGACCAGAGAAACTATTACTCATGCTTGGGAGTGGTGAGAGGGCCTTGCAGAAGTGAGGGAATATTCTCCATGGGCACTTCATTACAGTTCCCTCCCCAGCACTTTCCTCTCCCCCCATGGTGGAGAATGAATGGGCCAATTAATAGTGAGGGGGCTGTTGATTAACAGACAGTGGGGCCAAAATGAGCCAAAAAGACATCTGAATAACTACTGGAAGTACAGGGTGCTGTCCAACCCCATCAAAAGATCAAATGGATGGATATAAGAATAATTGGGGAAAGAAAACAAAGGCTATAGCCTAGAGGGTTTCCAAATGTTGAAGATGGTCATGTTAAAGGAGGGATAGGGAGAGAGGTAGTGAAAGTGTTCAAGAAAGCTTTAGTAGCTAGCAAACCAGGAAGTAAGACATTTTTTGAAGGATTTTTTTTCAAGAGCTGGAAGGAGGTAAAAAAGTGAACATGATAAGCAATAGATTTTGATCTTTAAATGTAACACTGGATAATAAGAAAGATTATATGAGAGATAGAATTCAGGCAAGGGAAGGCGAGATTAAAGTGTAAGATAAAGTTGGAAAATGGGTACATATTTGAAAAGAGAAACATACAAATGAAAATCAGTTTACTTTCTTTTGGGGAGACAGATAAACAGACTGCATATTTTTCTTATAATGAACCAATCAAGCAGGCTTGCACAAATGATGGAGACCTGAGGATGTAGCATATCAGAACATGCTGTGGTGCTATGATATTTTTGAAAAGATATAAGAAAAGAAAAAGAAAAAAAAAGATGGAAAAGGAGGGACATGAAAGCTGAGTGTGGTAACCAAGAAACAAGAATTATAATAATTAGGAGCACATGTGATAAATGAAAAATAAATGGGATACGGAAAGGTTTAGGGGCTTGTTGAAGGGCTATAATAAAATAGTGCTGAGAGGAAGACAGACTAACAGGGGACTTGGGGCAAATGAAGAGATATGAAATGAGAAAGGCAAGCAGGGTAAAAAAGGTATATGGAAATACATAAAGGAATGGAAAAAGCAGCAGTAAACCTTGAAAGAAAGTGCAGACAGAACAGTGAAATATTAACAAATGTTATGAAAATCAGAGCTACTAAGGTAGAAATGACAATACAAAGGAACCTCTGGTGGGGAAAAGCTGAGAAAATGGTGAATATCTAGCATTAATATTAAAAAGAAGAAAAGCAAAGGAAATATAATCTATAAACTGAAAGTGGTAAGGATGAAAGATTCTATAGAAATATGAAAGTAGATTAGAAATGATAAAAGTTTTATGGTTCCGGGAGGAAAAGGAAACAGAAGGGGTGGGAAGGTTACAGAATAACTGGGGTAAGTAGTTACGAAAAGATCAAATATGATGGTGGATGAGATTGAGTAGGGGTGATTAAGGAGGCTAGTGCCGAGATTTAATGGAGAAGTACATCAAGCATGGAATGAGCCCACTGAACTCAACAAAATAATAAACTGAGTACTTAAAAGAAATATGGCCATAATATTTAATCAGTGATCAGAGAAACAAATCTGGGCATCAATTAAAAACTAAGTACATTGTCACTCTTTCCTTTACAACATCAAGGTACTCATTTTCAACAAATTTCCTTAGCAAAAATCCAGCAAACACTATCCTTTCCTCCCACTCAGAATTTTCCACCTTTTCCCAACCACCTTATACTACTACAGGAACCCTATTTCATACAATAACTGAAAACCTCAGTTTTACTTTGTAAATTTCTCTGCCAGAAAAATCAAAGAACTGTTACAACAGTCACTCCTTTAACCCTTTTAATTCCTTTTTTTCACTGTTTACAATCGTGCCTCTTACAATGCAGTGCTAGCATTCATTCCAAACCTCTGGCTTTCATTTTTAATCTTTCCTTAACCACATCCATAGTCTCACAAACTTTAAAATCTAGCACCCCTTCTGACTTAACAATTACAGGCCAATTTCTAACATATGCCTTCTAGCTAAAATACTCAAAAACTATTATACCAACAAATTCTTGCATATATTCAAAATCACAATATTCTTGCAAAAAGCAGCATGATTTCAAAAATAATTACAGCACCATTACTGCTATCCTCTATCCATGCTTTTATGAAAATATATAACAAGGTCTGCACTTGAGCTAGCTTTCTTGATCTAACGAATGCCTTTAATAATGTCAGTCATGAACTACTCTTACAAAAACTACCATACTGTGGGTTTTTAGATGAAGTCTTGTCATATCAGGCTCAACTCCATCCTCTGCTGGCACCCATATGAAAAATCTACCCCAAGGTTTGCTTCATGAATGCCTTCTCTTTTCCCTGTACTTTAACGCTCTACTCACTGACCTCCCACAAATTAATGTCCTGCTCTGTGCAGATGATATAACATTATTTACGTCCATAAGCACTTATCTACAATCTTTCATCCAGTCTGACTTTACAAGCCTTCTGAATTGGCTACCTCATAACAAATTGCAAATTAATGTTAACAAATCCAACACTACGCTGCTCACATCTTCAAACAAACTATCCAAAGACCTCTTAAGGCATCAGACATACATTACCTTAAGGCTGCACATGCCTCATTGTTTCACAGCAGCTCTACATAGGTATTCTCACTAATCAGACTCTCTCCTTCCAATCTTATATTAAGCTACAGTGTCAAAATGTTTCTCAATAATTTCATTTAGCCAATGAAATTTCAATTGCCTCACTTCAGAAGAATTCCCAGAGTAGAACACAGACTTACCATATTAACAGGCAGATATGTCCCTAGCCCTAAGCAGCATTCTACCTTCACCCAGGATGATGCCACAATATAGACAAAAAAATGATTGACTTCAACAATTGGCTTAGATTCTGATGTCAGTCCAGGGGATCCAGTATTTGTCAGCCTGGGAAGACATGGTTGACAGACCACACTGCTTTGCCAGAGACAGTCTTCACCTGTCTCCTATAGGCTTTTGGATACTGGCAAAGGTGCTTGTCTCCCCAATAGTGCCTTTTTAGGCAATTTCAAAACAACAAAGTTCCTGACGTAAAAAAATCCACTTGAGACAAACTCAAGGTTATGCTGCTTAATTCTAGGAGCCTAAACAAGAAACTGCACTCCCTGGAAGCATTCTTCACTTTGGAAGATGCTGATGTCTGTGCAGTCACTAAGACATGGTTCAAGGACACAGAGAGCACCCCAGCCACACAAGGCTACAATGCCTTCCACATGTTCAGACCCCAAAATGAATGGGAAAGAACCAAAGGTGGAGGTGTATCCATCTTCATTAAAGCAAAATGCACCTCAAAAGTGATTAAACAGTATGACTATCTTGAGCTACTCCAGGTCCAACTAACTATAGGTAAAACATCCTACCACATCACTTCTAGCTACAGGTCCCCAACCATGAATTAAGAAAAGAACACCACCTACCTGGACTTACTAGAGTCACTCACTATTCAGCCAAACAATTTGGTCATGGGAGATTTCTACTATCCTTCCATTGATTGGGAGATATACATGAACACAAATATGTTCACCCTGAGGTTCCTGGACTATATCTTTACAAATGCCCTGGAACAGCTAGTCTGCACCCCCACAAGGGACTCAAATGCCCTAGACTTAGTACTGACCAACATGGGGGGGTCACTGCACTACCTCCTGTGTGTTGACCTCCCTGGTAAGGTCAGACCATAAATCTGTCTCGTTCAAAGTAATGATCAGACCTGTCACCTCCACAGGAGCAAAAAAATTGAAACATTTCTCCAAAGCAGACAGCAGGCTACTAGGCGATGGTATAAAAAGTTTCAACCCCCCTGCTAACACAACCAACAAAGACTGCTATGCAGAGGAGTACACATATGCTCTGTATAACCACCTAAACAACTGTATAGACTCAGCTATACCTGACTGGATCAAAATAAGGTCCTTCTGAAAAAAACAGGCCACCCTGGTGGACCTCAAGGATAAATAGGTTATACAACAAAAGGAAGAAACTGATGTCTAAGAACAAGAGGGAACTCACTCATCAGAAGAAGAATACCCTCCACATCTTGAACAGGCAAATTAGATATCTTGTAAAGTCCTCTAAAGCTAGTTGTGAAGCTAAATTAGTATCCCTAACTAAGGATAATCATAAAGCATTCATTAGCTAAAAGGGAATGCTGAAGTATGTGCTGAACTTATAATAGACTGTGCCTCTCATTCTGAACCCGAGGAAATTGCTAACCTGCTAGCGGACAGATATGGTGCAAACTTCACTCCCCACCCCCCACCCCCGTTCCCACCAGCCATACCTCAAGCATACCTGACACCAGTCCTCTACATAGTATCTGCAAAGAGCAGGTCATATCCACACTCTCCATGGACAAAAACACGGCCTCAGTGGGATCAGATAAAATCGCAGGCTGCTTACTAAACAATCTAAAATAAGACCTAGCAGAACCACTTGGCAGTCTCTTTAACCTCAGCCTGAGCACTGGCGCACTGGCTTTGTTCCAACAGAGTGGAGAACAGCAACAGTAATCCCCTTGTACAAAGGGGGCTCATCAACCAACCCTGGGAACTATAAACCCAAAAGTCTAACCAGTCTTATCTGCAAAGCCATGGAAAGAATCATCATGGACCTTATCAACAAGGACAAAGGCAACGTTCAAACTCTTGTCCCAGCCCAGTCTGGCTTCATTAAGGTTAGATCATGCTTATTGAAACTGGTTGACTTCTTCTAGAATGTCACCAAAGCCCAAGATGAAAGCAAAACAGTACATACTGCCTATCTTTAACTTAGCCAAGGCTTTTGACACAATCCCCCACTCAGGTATCATTGAAAAACTCTCCCAGCTGGGGATTAACCCATACATCATTAGATGAGTAGCCAACTAGTCAAAGTTGAGGATTCCACCTCTACCAGTAGACCAGTTACCAGTGGTGTACCACAAGGATCTGTGCTGGGCCCTCTATTGTTTGAAATATATTTCTTGGAAGTCCAGGAAAAAGTAGGTGGCCTGTGGCTTACCATGTTTGCTGCTGATTGCAAACTGAGTGCAATCATTGAGTCCCCAAGCAATGTTAACATATTCCAAAAGGGGCTAACACAAATAAATGATTGGTGCCAAAGCCAACGACTACAACTAAATGCAAAAAGTGCCTTATTATCCCCTTTGGCAAAGAGGGAGTCTCTGAAAATTACAGTATTGACAGCACCCCCTAAGCTCAAATCCAGTGGTGCGAGATTTGGGAACACAGGTTAATAACAATGTAAACTTCAATTACCATGTGTTCACAGTGGTAAGGAAAGCCTTGTATGTTGCGCATCTCATAAGTAAGGACATTGCATCCAAGACTAAGGATGTTATAACTCCTTTGTACTCGACCCTCATCAGATCACTAATAGAGTAAAATGCTTCCTTTTGCATGTACCGCACCAGACACTTGCAGCAGCTGAAGAGACCACAGAGGTTTCTCTCCAAAATGTGACCTACCTGGATATACTGAAAGCACTGTCACTGTACTCTGTATCCTACAGGTTGCTGAGAGGTGACTTGTGCCTGGCCTTCCAAGCAGTCTCTGACCCTGCCCTAATGGAAATGCTGCACATCCATACATCAAATGGGGCAAGAGTCACTCACTCCAGGAATCTTAACCTAACCTGTGACATTAACAGAACATGCTGAAGAGACAGATATATCTCTCAGAGATTGCCACTCCACTGGGTTAAACTCCCATTTCACATGACACAGAGCTCTTCAATGACCCTATTCAAGTGAAATCTAGACAATTGGATAGGAGACATACCTATGTCTCTCATGGATAGGGGCAGTCAGTGTTGATCATAGACTCGGTCTGTGAATAATGACCATCTAACCAAGGTCAGTTAGGGAACATTGGTATAACATGGCTAGGCTTGTAAAGACCCTAGGCCCATTAGCCTATTAACCTTCTACGAACCTACGAACCTATGTAAAAGCTGACCAGCAGGATATCAGTGGAGGAGCGTTTACAGACTATAAGGCTATAGCTTACAAACTATGACAGTGAAGTATGTGTCTTCAGAATAGTCACTAGGCAGGCTAAAATACATGCAGAAGACTGAATAACCCTAACACTTACTTAATGCACAAGGGCAGAGGTGGTATACAGTTGGACGTAAATAAATGATGGGTTGATCGAGTGGACTCAAACTGCCTATTGGATGAGCCTGCTGTGTGCATGCCTTAAAGATGTTTCCAGTGAACCCTGTACCTCCCTTGCATCCTACTAGATGGGGGGGGGGGGGTTTGTCCTTAGAACTGGAGGATACTATCACCAAGAACTGTGTGTAAACTAAACTAGGCATCCAGAAAAGTCTGTAGGAACAGGACAGGAATCTGACACACTAATGGAGTATGTCAACATTCTGAAACTGCTGAGAGCACAGAGGGTGATTTACATATTGAAACATATCTAAATGATCTGAAATGGGAAAAAAGGGAGAACAGTGAAAAAAGTTGTGGGTTTATGTGGAAGGGGGATGACTGAGGCTAAAAAAACAAAAAAAAATGAGACTATAAACCATAAAGGGGTTTGGCTGCCTAGTTTCTTGCATTTGACACTAAGTTGGTAAGGGGGAAGGAATAACCAGAAGCTAAGGTAGATGGGACTACAGAAAGAGTTATGAAGGGTACTAAACTAGAAGCGAATACAGAAAATAAAAACAAACTTAGACGATACAGAGTAGCAAATGAAAAAGGGGGTAGGAAGATTGAATACCTATTTTGGGTTTAAATTAATTTATGCAGAGTATGCATCATATGGACAGATGGAGAAAAGGAAGTGTTTTAACAGAGTGAGGAGCTGAGGAGTTGAGGTTAATATATGTGGAATGAGAGCAGACAGAGAGAGAGATGAATAAAGATGAAAGAGAGTGGAAATTGAAAGAATTATTTAGAAGGACAGAAACAGACTGGTGAAAAGTAATACATATGGACAGAATGATTGGAATCTGATGGGAAGAGACAAAAAGAAGGAGGAATGAAAGGGAATACAGGAAGATAATCTGACATGAAATTACAAGGGATGGAAGAAAAATGGGTAATGTGGATGCATTTACAGGGAGTTAGTAGGGAAAGCAGGATGATAACATTAAAGCAATGAAAAGAGGGTACAAGAAGGGAAAAGGGTGCTGATTGTGAATGGGAGAATGTTCATGGAATGTGTCAGCATTCTGAAAGAATGGGACCACCTGTATGAGAAGAGCAGATGCAGATTATACACACATGGTACCTGTCCCACCAAGTTTAAAGAAGAAGTGGGGGAAAACCGATGCACACACGCTAGAGCAGTTTGCAAATGGAAACAGGAATGCTTGATATGTTCTGCAAGTCTTGATGGGATAAGTGAAGTTTGCAAAGAAGAAAGGCAGTACCAGGAGAGGATATTTAATGAAACAGTGACAGGTAGGTGGGATATTTGGATGGCACTGGAAAAAATAAGTAGACAGGAGGAATAACAGTGCAATAAGATAGTGATGGAGAGGCAGATAAAAATGTTACCCAGCAAAAAATGTAAAGAAATGAAAGAGGAAAGGAAGACGACAGTAAAGGAAAAGGACCTAAGGATAATGAGAAGATTGACAAGAAGGACTGAGGCAGAGGAAAGGAGTTATTCCAAGCACAAAACGGGAAACTGCCCAGCAGGACAGCTGCTTTAGTACTTACCTATCAACCTATGATCCTATGAGACAGTGGGGAAGAGATGAAAAGGTGTGGTGTTACTACAAACTGAAACAAGTGAACAGAAATAAGGATACAGGTTAGTGAAATAAACACAGGAGGAAAACCTGAAGGAAATCTCAAGTGCAGAGAAGGAAAATGAAATTAAGTATGGGGGACAGAAAGGTGGAACAGGGGAGATAGCGCAACACAAGTCAAGGGAGACTGACATGTCTAATTAGGTTAGAAAGGGAAAGAAATATTAAATCATAAATAAAGAGATAATGGTGTAAAAGCATGGCTGGAGTGAAGGACATATGAGTAAGAAGACTCTGGATCAGTTAAAAAGAAACAGATTATATTGCAGGCTTATTTATATTACAGCCTTGTTTTTTATTTTCTTAAAGAATATGGACTGAATGAGTTTATTAAAATCTTGGCTTGCATTTTTAACTAAAAATGAGAACTTAAATGAGGACCAGAGTGGCACAGTGGTTAATGGTGTCACCTCACAGCAAGAGGTTCTCCAGTTCTTTTCTCGGCCGGGGTGCCTTCTGTGTGGAGTCTGCATGTCCTCCCTGAGTTCACGTGGGTTTCCTCCGGGTGCTCCAGTTTCCTCCCACATTCTAAAGACATGCCTCTGGACCATTTCTCCCCAGGCCTCCACTAAAAATAGGCTCTGTCCTAGTCAGACATTCTCAATCAACAAATGTTAAATAAATAAATAATAATAATAAAAAAATTAAGAAAAACATAACTGGCACACCAGAGGACTATTGAGTAAGGATAACTCAACATGAAACTTACAAACCTAAAGTCTTTGGTAAATTAGTATGGTCACTCATGGGTGTCAGTGGATGAGTGAGTGAATGACGTGTGGAAGTTACTATATACAGAAAACGAAGCAGTGAGGTCAGTGAATGCACATTATATGGATAAACATGAATAAAGAAAATGACTGCTATAGTGGATACAAACTAAGAGGGAGAAAGCACAGAGCAAAGATAAAGAAGGTGACAAGCTCAGTGTGTTATTACTATTCATAATAAGGAAGCAAAGTACAAAAATATGAAAATAAAATCTATTACTGATCACTGCTTATCAGAAGCAGTGGAAAGTGCAGTACATCAGAATATATGTTAAAATTAATACATTTAATTAAAGTAAGTGCTTAGAGGTGTAACCCAAAAAGACAGTACCAAGCAGCACAAGTTAATAGAAATCTGTGTCATACATTAATCAGTCATAGAGAGCATAGTATCAAAT
This sequence comes from Protopterus annectens, assembly GCF_019279795.1. Lineage (NCBI taxonomy): Eukaryota > Metazoa > Chordata > Ceratodontiformes > Protopteridae > Protopterus > Protopterus annectens. The sequence goes on along the minus strand of NC_056744.1, from coordinate 423,956,055 downwards.
GGAGCTGTCTGTCTGCCTGTTTGTCTGCTGATTTAGGTTTATCTTTATTTAAACTCTTTAGAAATGCTCAATCTCTCCCCTCCAAAAAATGTAAACTTTCTTAAGGGGTTGTCACGTTGTTCTGACTGTAAAGATCCCTTTGAATGATAAGACCTGCAGGAGGTTAACACTGTACAGATAGAGTCTTCCACGTCCCCTTCCCATTCAGTGAAAGAACTCTGGTGTGTGTCATTTGTCCCCAGCCACCCACAATGCTATTTTAACAATTTCTCATGGTTTACTTTACTGATATTCCTAATGTGGCAGCACATTCATGTGGCAGTTAATGCTGGTGACTCACAGCACTTGATTCGTCCTTGTTAGGGTACCTTCTGTAGAGTTTGCATGTCCTCCCATCATCTGAATGTTTTTTGCCAGGTGCTCTGGTTTCCTCCACTATCCTAAAGGCACTAGGTGACTTGGAAATCCTACAACTGTCTGTAGGTATCGGCGTGGTGAGTAAGTGTGACCTGCTCAAAACTGATTTGCTTGCTTGTACCCATTGTTTACCAGGACAGGTTCTAATTCACCTATGAGACTGAATAGCATAAATCAGAATCAGAGAATGAATGAACATTCCCTAATTTTATTTCTTTATTCATTTGTTTATTTGTTTGTTTATTGACCAAGTCAGCACTCCTGGAAAGAGCGTTTGTGAATATCGGGTACTGACAAAATATCTTCTTTTAGCATCCCACCATTTTAAGCAGTAACAAATACTCTCCATACCTCAGGAGGAGGGAATCACCACTTAAACTCATTGTATATGCAATGCTTGCCTGCAAAAAGGTTAATAGAGCTTTTGCCTTCGCATTTTCACTGTAAAAGTTTGCTGCCAAGGAACTTCTCTCCCATATGTGCCTCCTTTACTAAAATTGAAGATTCTAATCTTTTAAGGTATACAATGCTTGTGTTTATTCAGCAAGGAAGACACATTGTGCTTCCCTGCACTGATCTTCTGCTGTTAAGCATTTAACCACAACTCATGACACTGCAGGCATAGTTTAAGCTACAGTGATACAGTTATAGGGAATAGAATCTGGTAGTTCCTGCCACTCACCTCCATGATGATGTCTGCCATGACAACATACTCATCTCTGCTATTTAACTAACACCACCCACCTCCACAATGATGTCAGCCATGACAACATACTCATCTCTGCTATTTAGCTAACATTACCCACCTCCACAATGATGTCAGCCATGACAACATACGCACCTCTGCTATTTAACTAACATCACCCACATCCATGATGATGTCACCCATGACAACGTACTCATCTCTGCTATTTAACTAACAAAAGAGGATACGTTTCATTTCAGTCTGTATCAGATGTCAGCCTTCCAGTCATCTTAAATTCCCTTAACCTTGACTCTATAACCACTTTAAAATGGACCTCTAAGACTTCAGGAATACTATTTTGGAGCAGCTAGCTCTTGTGCATTCTTTTCCAACCTTATTCTGGCTCTTGAACCCCACAAAATGTATCCTACATTTGTTTGCATTATTTTAACTAGATAGGGGGTTTAGCACCTATCTGTTTCTACTGAACAAAATTTTTGCAACTTGCATGAAATTAGTGAAATGGCAATCATTCTTTGCAATTTACCCTCTGATGCTTGAAATACAATTATTCATTTTTACTTTGCTTGGGCATATTTGCTCAATTCATTGCTGGGTAATATTTATTTGCTTACTAGCCACAGTGTCTATATCTCTAATGGGCACAGGCAGCCTGTAAATGGTTTATCTCTCTGCCCCTTACTTGTAAATGTTTCACCTCTCAAGCCCCTGCTTATACTTATCAAGGTTACCAGAATTTGTCCAAGATTTGGGTTGTATGGTTAACAGCCAAAAACAACAGAGAGAAAATGAATGGCCCAAATAGGTTAGCCTGGCTCTTGTCTCCTGTAACCAAGATATAGGGTTTCAGCCTGAGCAAATTAAACAACCTGCCATCCCTAACTAGGGGAATTTTACACACACACACACACACACACACACACACACACACACACACACACACACACACACACACACAAACTCTTACCGATGGTTGTTTGTCGGTGCTTAATAACATTCGGAAGCACATGCCAGCACTAATGGATGGTCATCTGGAGCAGCAAGTGTGTTTAATGTCCAGTATTTAAATTCTGGGCACAGAACACAGAAATAAAAAGAGAAAGCAACAGCACGTGTGCATCAATGCACACAAGGACACACAGACACAAGAGTGGCCTTAAGGAACACGTATTTTTTTTTTTTATTAAAAAGTATATATTGTGGCAGCCCCTGCTACCTAATGCTGGATCTGGCTCTGACTTCTTCCTCCCAAGATTATTATGGAACATGTCCCAAATGGATGCTCTAAAGCTAAAAATACTACCTCTAAGGCCCTGCTGATACAGTTGATTGGTTAATGAACAACACCAAGCATGCCCTTTCTAAACCCCTTCCTAAAACTGTTCAATCTAAGCTAAGCCAAAGGGTATACTCCTGAAATATGGAAAATGGCTATCATTCCTGAAATATGGAAATGGCTATCATTATGGCTCTCCATCACATATCCATCAGAGAAACAACCTTAATTTGCAACTCATAGGACATATCATGTTTGATTTCATAAGATCTGATATAAAAGTCTTATTGCTGTAGCCCACAACAACATGGTTCTGTCACAATCATGCCTACTTCATTTAGAAACTTCCCTGAGAAAGACACAGAAGTTGTAGATAGTGGCCATGCACTTTGGTAAATTAATAGCTTATACTATAGACAGAATTGCACTTCATGCAGATATAGACATCAGAGATCCCTGCATCTTAACAGACAACTCCATATCCTTTCACAACCAACTAGCAGTCTTCTTCTTTGAGCTGTTCATTAGGGGTCGCCACAGCAGATCATCTGTTTCCATTTTTCCCTGCCCTCTGTATCTTTCTCTGTCACACAAACCACCTGCATGTCCTCTCTCACCACATCCATAAACCTTATCTTAGGCCTTCCTCTTTTCCTCTTACCTGGCAGCTCCATCCTTAGCATCCTTTTCCCAATATACCCAGCATCCCTCCTCAGCACATGTCCAAACCAATGCAATCCCGCCTCTCTGGCTTTGTCTCCAAACCATCCAACCTGAGCTGACCTTCTAATATACTGTGATTCTTAATCCTGTCCATCCTTGTGACACCAAATGCAAATCTTAACATCTTTAACTCTACCACCTCTAGCTCTGACTTCTGCCTTTTTGTCAATGCTACCGTCTCCAACCCATTTAACATAGCTGGTCTCACTACCCTCTTGTAGACCTTGCCTTTCACTCTTACTGGTACCCATCTGTCACAAATCACTCCTGGCACTTTTATTTATTTTACTTAGTTATTTATTAACATTTGTTTACCGGGAAAGTCCAACTTGGAATGAGCCAATTTTCAGTGGAGGCCCAGGGAGAAACATTCCAGGCACATGTCTTTGTAACATGGGAGGAAACTGGAACACCCAGAGGAAACCTACATGAATGCAGGGAGGACATGCAGACTCCACACAGAAGGCACCCCAGCCAAGAATTAAACCAGAGAACCACTTGCTGTAAGATGACAACACAAATAACTGCACTGTGTAATCCCACCTCCACCTTAAACGCATCCGCTACTCCTACTGCAGACCTCATCGCTGTCACACTACCCTCATATATATCCTGTACCTCTTCTCCACCCAGTCCACCCTGCCTGTACTCTCTTCTTCACCTCTCTTCCACACTCACCATTACTCTGAACTGTTGATCCCAAGTGTTTAAACTGATCCACCTTCATCAACTCTACTCCTTGCATCCTCACCTTTCCTCTATCCTCCCCTTCATTCACACACATATATTCTGTATTAGTCCTGCTGACCTTCATTCCTCTCGTCTCTAGAGCATATCTCCACCTCTTCAGGGACTCTTCAACCTGTTCCCTACTCTCACAACAGATCACAATGTCATCCGCAAACATTATAGTCCATGGGGACTCCTGTCTGATCTCGCCTGTTAACCTGTCCATCACCATTGTAAATAAGAAAGGGCTCAGAGCTGATCCTTGATGTAATCCCACCTCCACCTTAAATGTATCTGGTACTCCTACCACAGACCTCACCACTGTCACACTACCCTCGTACATATCCTGTATGACTCTTACATTCTTCTCTGCCACTAATGGCTTCCTCATACAATACCACAACTCCTCTCTAGGCATCCTGTCAGATGCTTTCTCTAAGTCCACAAAGACACAATACAACTCCTTCTGACCTTCTCTATACTTCCCTAGCAACACTCTCAGAGTGAACATCGCATCTGTAATGGTCTTTCCTGGCATGAAACTATACTGATGCTCACTAATCATAACCTCCCTTATTAACCTAGCTTCCACTACTCTTTCCCAAAACTACATGCTGTGACTGATCAATTTTTATCCTCTGTAGTTACTATAGCTCTGCACATCACCCTTATTCTTAAACATTGGTACAAAAACACTTATTTTCTACTCCTCAGGCATCCTCTCACTTTCCAAGATTTCATTAAACAATCTGGCTAAAAACTCCACTGCTATCTCTCCTAAACACCTCCATGCTTCCATAGGCATGTCATCTGGACCAACAACCTTTCCATTCTTCATCCTCTTCATAGCTGTCCACACTTCCTCCTTGCTAATCTGTTGCACCTCCTGATTCACTATCCCCACATCATCCAACTTCTAGCTCTCATTCTGTTCATTCATCAGCCCCTCAAAGTACTCCTTCCATCTGCTCAACACACTCTCATTGCTTGTGAGTATGTTTCCCTCATTATCTTTTATCACCCTTACCTGCTGCACACCTTTCCCAGCTCGGTCCCTCTGTCTAGCCAATTGGTACAGGTCCTTTTCTCCCTCCTTAGTGTCCAGCCATTCATACAACTCTTCATACGCCTTAGCCTTCACCACCTCTCTCTTCACCATACACCTCATCTCCTTATAGTCATGCCTACTTTCTTCATCTCTCTGACAATCCCACTTCTTCTTCACCAACCTCTTCTTCTGCATACTCTCCTGTACTTCCTGGTTCCACCACCAGGTCTCCTCGTCCTACTTCTTCTGTCCAGATGTCACACCAAGCACCTTTCTAGCCGTCCCTCTTAACTCTTCCCTGAACTCCACTTCACAATCACCGTTTTTCAACTTCCATCATTTGACCCTTGGCACTGCCCTCACACTCCTCCTCCTCTTCTTGATCACCAACATCATCTTACAGACTACCATCCTATGCTGCCTAACTACACTTTCCCATTTTACCACTCTGTAATCTCCAAAAGTAGCAGTAAAAAAAAAATCAGAAATTGTTTGTACATAATGCCCCTTTTGGTATGTACCTTTCCATGCATCTGCAGCAATTGGAGAGGCCACAAAGGTTCCTCACAAGGAAAATTTAAGTTCTTCAGCATCTGTTCTATGTGGATCATCTGAAATCACTGTCACTTTATTTTGTTTCATACAGACTACTCAGAGGTGATCTATGCCTTGCATGTAAGGCAATCTTTGACCTTGCTTTATTGGCAATGCTTCATATCCACAAGTCAAATGGTACATGGGTTACTTGCTCTAAAGACCTTAACTGGGCATGTGACATTAATAAAACCTGTTGGAGGGACACATTTGTCTCCCAGAGGTTACCACACCTTTGGAATGGACTTCCACTTCATGTCAAACAGAGCACCTCATGGTGCACTTTAAACGCAGTCCGGATGATTGGATGAGTAATGGTAAATTCACCCTGGGGGTTCTACCTGTGCCCCTCTTGGACAGAGTCAGTTAGTACTGATCATGGAAATAAATGGTAGAACTTGGCTAGCCTTGTAAGGGCCCTAGGGCCATTAGCCTAGTAGCTTTCTATGATCCTATGATAATGGTCTTTTACTATGAATATATCCAAACAAATCATAAAGACAGAATTAATTCAGAGATTCCTAACTAAAATTTAAAAAAATGGTCTGAAGGCTCTCGGCTATGAAGACTGGCTTGAAGCTGTAACACTGTACTCTGTGTCTTACAGACTCCTACATAATCATTTACATCTATCATTCAACACTGTTGTGGATGTTACCTTCCTTGATCTCCTATACTTCTACAAAATGAATAGTCCCACAAATATAGTTACAGACCCAGATCTCAATCAACAGTTAATTAAGACATGCATGAGGAATAAATGCATTACTATGTACTTCCCCAACTCTGAAATAATGTTCTGCTATATACAAAACAGAGACAAATGTTTTTGCTTCCTTTAAAGCAAACCTCTTGATAATTGGATAGGTGTCTGTGAACTCATTCCTTGCCTAACTTATTTTGCCCTTTTGAAGGCAGAGGGTATCCTATGAGGGTTGGTACTGGCAATGTGTTTATGGACCATGTGTTGATTCTGCCTCGTAAACTCTATGAATCAATGAATATGAATCCATGAATATATATTGTTAACCTTATTTGGATAAAATGTTATTTCAATATCCACACAATAATGTCCATTGGATGAGGTAGCTTATTTATTTTTGGTCAAAGCCAGTCTTTTCTTTTTTGCATGGATACCAAGCTACTGTCATTAACTCCCTAGATAATAAATATGAAACTGAGATGGTTTTCTAAGTATATGTGGTTTTCTTTTCTTCATGCCATATATTGACATGTGGACACATCAGACTTGTTTGTCTACATGTCAATATCTTGTAGCATCCGGAAACAAGTCAAGACTGAAAACTCTCATTCTCCACATATGGCATATAAGTACAGTCACTGTCTCATATGTTGGTACTCGAATTCACTTCTTTATACCTCAGTGTCTTTACCCATTAAAGTCTGTTTCTCATTTGGTGAGAAAGTCTCCTACAGGAAACACAAGCTTCATAGGAAACTGTGCCACTTCTGTTAATGAATTATTGGATGTTTTATTTGTTGAACTATATATTTGGTTCTATGATGTCTTAAATTAGCATTTATTCAATGTATGCCTATACCTTTAATTTTCAATTATTGTTAATGGATGACTGATGTTATATATAAGTGGTCATGCAATAGAAGAATGTATCTGATGAAATACGGGTGTTACTTGGACGAAAACGCTTTTCTACTGTGTGTGTGGCATTAATTTTTACCTTTGACTCATTCAAGGAGTGGAATTTACATCTTTGGTGCCCTATTTTGTGCCCAGATTTGTGGTCATTGGTTGTTTGTACAGGGCATACTCCTGGTTTATTTGTTCTGTAAAGTTATAGAATAAGGACAATGATAGTCTCAGTTGACAACATAGTATTCAATAATTTTTTCATACCTAACTTGGTTTGCATGGGTCTTAAAGCAAACCATTGGCTACTGCATGCCCTGATGAACTAATGGAGTTCATTATTCTATTTTAATTAACAAAATGATATTTTTTCTAACAAACTCTTTCTTTGTCGGTGACAATATGTTCAGGTAAACCATAAAAAATACATATTTTTTGGATGACTGACATGAATTATTTCATAGAAAATACATCTAGCCATTTCACATATGCATCTGCCATAATCATAAATGCATTATTCATAAAGGCTCCTCTAAATCAATTTACATTTTCCCCCAAACCTATCTAGAAAATCCCATGGGTGTTAACATGGTTCTATAAATACTTTATGTACCCTCTGGCATGGCATACATTCTTTGCACATATTTTTAATTTCTTCATGTATCTTTGACCACTAGCCAGATTTTTATGTAATGTTTTCATTTTAACAATGCCAGGTGAAATTTATATACTTCCTTTCTTATCAGTTTTTATCGGTTTCTATAGAATAAGCAGTCAAGCTCTTCACAGGGCATGACATGTTTTTTTTCCATTGAAAGTTCTAATCTCCTTTTATGGATCCTTTCCAGATTCTTCTACTTCTGATGGCCAACCTTCCATCAAGAAACTCAATATACATGACAGTTCCTGCTTGGTTCTTTTTAGCTGATCTGTTAAGTCATCTTTAACAGTAATGCTCTGGGAAAGTTCTTCAAGCAAATCATTCACATATGGTCTAATCTCTTTTCTAGAATTATCTGAAGTTTTACGTAATGCAGTTCAAGATATCTGTCAATATTAGCATGACTCTTAGAAACTGTGTACTCCATTTGATAGCATGATGCTTGGACACACTATTCTGTTCAATAACATAACATTTGGAAATGTTTTAGTCTATTCAGCAGCATGATTCGGAAGCTGTGCACTCTGTTTAATAGTCAGAAGATGATAGTATTATATAGCTCATCTTGGCATCTTTTCCATTTCATCTTTAATTAAACTCTCGTTAAAATTAGTAATAGTTTCTGATCCATAACCAACTTGAAATTTCTACCCCAAAGTACTCCAAAAATAAAACCAAGTAGTTATTTTTCAATTTGATAATAGTCTCCTTCAGGAAGAGAAAAATGTTCTTAATGCATATACAACCAGACATTCATCTCATGAAGGCATGGTATGTTAAATCACTCTGCCTAGGCCATAAGATGTGGCATCATAAGTGATGTGGTAATTCATGATCATACTATATCAAAACCTTATCACAAGTCAGTATTTCTTTATATTGTCTGAAAACATTTTTGTTATGTCATTTCCATTTTGTATTTTCACAGTCAAGCCACATTTTCTTCCAGCAGCAATCTTTATAGTTGTGCTAACACTGTACTTTGGTTAGGAATGAACTTTCCATAATATGTGATCAAGCCAGAAAACATCTGCAGTTCTTTCACAAAGGAGCCTTTCTGAACAGTTTTCACCTTCTCTATAACAAGGATGTCCTGTGCTGTGCGGCACATGACCCGCAAGTTCAGTGTGCACGTTACTAAACTCACATTTTCATTTTTTTAACTTTCAGACTGCAATCCTGAAATCTTTCCAACACTTTATGTAAGCTACATAGATGATTATTGTTTTGTTTTTTCCATTAATTAGCAATATTATAAATGAATATCTACAGCCAAATCCTTGAATATATTTTCCATTATTCTTTGATAAATAGATCATACAAAACTCACACCAAATGCTGCTCTGTTAGCATAAACAAGCCTCTCAGTGCACTAATTATCCTATACTCTTTAGTATCATCAGTGAATAATACTTGTTGACAAGTAGTGATTGGACTGTTTTGAGACATACATTTCCACATCTCAGAATGGCTGCATCTGTTCAGCTCTAGACATGTCCTGGGATTTACTATCAAAAACACGAAAATCACTTATGCGAACGATGATTTCCGCAACAAATAATGTCAACTCATACATATTAAGTAGGTTGTATGGTCGACGCAACAAAGTTGACAATTTCTGTCGATCTTAATTTGTAAATCCCCCATTTACATCCATGGTTTGAGTCCCTGCCCTGTGTACATCCTTCTAAACGGACGTACACATGAACGTCAACATTTCAACTGTCGCTCCTACCATGTTTGAGGAGGAGGCTGTCGTACATGTCAATATCGACCTTTTGACTGTAAACCCATGTCCTGGTGCTTGCAGCCTCATTTATAATCACTTGTAATGCAAATGGCATTCTCCCTTTTTACAACATTAATGAATGAAGTTAGTAATTCACTATATTTTACAGGAGTAATAACACATTCCCTCCCAAGACTTTCAAGATCTTTATCCACCTTTTCTTTCATTGCAAACAGCAGATTCCAGCTGTACTCAATAAAGTAAGCAAACAGTATTTTATTTAGTTAATATTAGAAGAAAAGCAAGTTATGGTGAGTGAGTGCTCTGTCCTTCAATGCCAAATGCCATTAAAGTCCAATGTTTTCTTAATATTCATAGTCAAAATATAGGGTTTCCTACTATTTAACCACAACAATGGAAAAACATTAGCCCTGGCAATAGGCTGCTTTTGCAAAATAGCTGCCCTACCCTAATTCAACAAGACAGCAACCTTAACATCATGTATTATTCCCATATTTCACAGACACAAGACACTTTTTGCAATAAGTTAAACACATAAAATACCTTTTAGTTCTTAAATTTAATTTGTTTCTGGTTAAATACCATTCTTTGCAGTTAGTTCCAGCCACATAAAGCTGGTCCTTCACCTTTCACCACAACGGAGGGTGAACCATACTTTCTGCTTTTCTTTACAAATTGTAGTCATTCCATGTCCTAGCAAAGATACAATCTCACCTGTATATGCTTTTAAGCTTCATGGTGGCATTTTGCAAACACTTCTTAGGATGCAAAGCATGAAACATTTTTTTAGGCATAAGAGATACTGTTACAACTGGTCTATCATTAAGGAATAATCCACAACTGGGTGTAGGTGTATTAGGATTTACCTACGGCTGATGTGGTTTGATCATAAAGGCAAAGCTCGAATTATTAAACAAAGCCAACTGAGGGTAAATCCTGATATACCCACACACAGGAGTGGATTATTGCTATTATACACTATTATACATTGACATTGTTTAAGAAAGACATTGCTTATCTTTCTTAAATAATGGCTTTGTATATGGGTGCCAAAGCATTCTGCTACATTTTCCCTTCTTTACTGATGCACTGCACATGCGTATGGGACTTGCTTTCCCATGCTTGCACAGTACATCAGTGCAAAGCAGTAGAAGCAATGGAGAAAAAATAATCTCTGTCTGCTTTTTTCTGTCAAGATTTTATGAGGGACAGAGTAGAAATAGAGAGAAACACAGTTATGTTTCTGTTTCTTTATTTTTGAGAATGTACCTGATTTTTCTTCTATTTTGCTCTGTTCCTCAGCATATTCCAATAAAAAGTCTGTCTGCTCAATGGTACTTCAGCAGCCGGACTTTATTCTATTGGTATATGCTCAATTTACAATGGGCACACTGATTGTGCTGTCCAATCAGCATGCTTGTTTTTGAATACAAATAAAACAGCATTACATAATTTATAATAAATGATGACACAAAGACTTCTTCTTTGCATAATTGTTGAAAGCTTTGGCAACTCAATGTCTTTCTTCAGATACTTGTTCATCTTTCCATATACACTTAGTATTTTTATCATAATAGTTATTAGTTTTTGTCTTATCATCTCTGTTTTCTTGAATGTTATATTCACTGAAGAAACTTACACAATGAGCATTTACACAGTTTAAAGCTATTTTATTGCTGAATATTGACTGAAAACCACAATTTTGTATCAATATACTGGCTGCTTTTACAGAAATCCTGAACTTATGTACTCATCTCAAAGCACACTGTACCAAGTATATTTGTGCAAACAAATTCAGGAAAGGGAAGGGGACTAATGGAGACAAACTTAGGTGAACATTTTGATGTTCTAATCCAAATGTTTGTGAGGAGCAGGCTCTAGAGTTTCACACAGGTCTAATCCTCATCTATTAGGTCTTGTTCTGTTCTACTTCACTTTCTACCAAGAAATCATCTTCTCCTCTCACTATTACGTACATTCTTCTACAGGTTGTATTGGTCTGCCAGTAATGTGTTCTACATAAGACTAATGGAAAACAAGCAAGCAATTCTCCTTCAATATACAAGACTGCTTCTTCAGCCTTTGACAACCTAAATTTATTGTTTCTCAAAATAAACCACTTAGATATTGGCGGTCACTTTTTTCTCTTGTCCTGTTGTTGTTAACCAAAATAAATATACTGTAATAAACTTTGGTAAATATACCCAAGTTTTTTGAGTGTGTGTGTGTGTGTGTGTGTGTGTGTGTGTGTGTGTGTGTGTGTGTGTGTGTGTGTGTGTGTGTGTGTGTGTGTGTGTGTGTGTGTTTGCTGCCTGCCAGCATACGTTAGGAGACAAGGACAGGTAAACAAAATTACCAGTGGGTCAAAATGCTGCTATGAACTGTAAAGATTAAAATAACAAACAATAGTCACTCTAATAATTAAAATGCCTTTTTGATGGTAACTTTAGCTGTAATTTTTTAAATAGAACTACGCAATCTTATTTTACTATACCAGGATGTAGATCACAGTGGGAATTTGTCTATTTCTAGCATGCTTGTTTAAATAACCTGCAGCCATTTCATTGAATCATAGCAGGTGTAATTTAGCCTAAGCCCTTCTGTGGCGTACTGTTTAAGTACAGAATTTCACAAGAACATTTGGGAGCAATTAAAGAAGTCAAACAAAAGTCCATCATTCAATTTGCACGTACTGCACATCACAAAAAATGTAAAACATATACTCCTTGTCAACATCTATGTGCTAGAGAGGTGAAAAGTACACTATGTTCTGAATAGCTAACATCTAGGTAAGTGGCAGACTGTTAGTGTGTTTCATGAAGAAGTATCAGAATATGTAGAACACTTTAATATAAAATAACTCTTCAGTCATACTTTGTAAGCAATATACCTCTCAACTGTATAGTTTTTCGCAGAATGTCCAGACTTTTGCCTCATATTTTTGATCTATTTTATATAAAAATGTGGTTTTGCTGGCAAATTCTTGGCAAAGCATTAAAGACTAAACAGAGTATAATGACAGACATTTGAGTTTCAGACTTCACACCCTTCAGAAAATTCATGCTAATGCAAAACCTGTTATTCTATCAACTTTCTAAGTCTGTAAGAGCACTATTTAAAAATTGTCCCTATTTTTGGGCCTTTGCCTCTTTTTCTTTATGGCTTCGTCCAGATTTCTTGCTCTAATAGGTTGAGAGTCATGTTATAAAGGCCAACATGGTGTGCACTACAGGAAAAATAACAAACTCTTTAAGGGTGTTGTGAGGATCAATGCCACTCCTGAAAAGTCTAATATTTCCCCTTTAACACCCACTTTGGACTGAGTTATTTATCAATAACCCATGACTGGTGTGGGTTTCACAAGATTTACCCACAGTCGGCATGGTTTGATCACAAGGGTGAAGCCTGAGAGAATAAATAAAGCCTGCCACGGGTAAATCCTTTGATAACCGAAATCCACTAGTGGGTTGTTGTTGTTATTATACAATGGCATTACTTAGGAAAGAAACTGTTTACCTTTTTAAATAATGCCCATGTACGAATAAACTTTAGTGCTCTTCCACCAACCTCTGGTAATATGGGGCATCAAAAATGCAAACTGCACATGGAAGTGCTTGAACAGTATACTAAAGTTTCTGTTTGTTTCTTTTATTTTACTATTGAGGAGTTCTCCTTGTGCCTTGCATATAGAGTCAGATGCTATGGAGTTCAGGAAATGCCTTTTGAAGAAGTTTTACTTTTCTTTCCTTATTTTTTGTGCCAACATGCTTACAGCATTGAGAGCCATGAGAATAGTTTTTTTTTAGTTAGACACGCATTATGCTGGCCCGGGGAGTAATAAGATAGGATAGCTGAGTCCCTGATTAGCAGAGAAATTTAGTGTAGTAGGACTTCTTTCTGATTTTTTTTTTTTTGTAAACACAGTCTCCAATTAGTGACACTGAGAAACTGAATTATAGTAGCACGTCTTTTTGTTGGGATGCTTTCATTTATAATGTGTATGCCAGTTGGTCTGTCCAATCAGCATGCATGTTTGTGAATATGGAAAACCCTTTATTGAATAATTGTGCTTAGATAAAGGGCTAGCTATTAAGTTGCTTCTAATTGTTTATTACTGTATATAGTTTTTATATATTTTGATATAAAATAGTTTCTCCCTCTCATGTTTGAATGTTTGTTGAGTATATGAATTTATTATTGAAAGAAGTAGTTTGCATCTGTTTGCTAAGACTGAACTTGTCTTTTCTCCCCTCCACCACTTCACTATCTATCTCTCTCTCTCTCACACATTGTCTCTAAAGGCATGTTAATAATATCCATACATTTATTGTTTATTCTAACAGTATAATATACATAAACAGGATTGCTAGTTATTCCTCTACACTAGCACAGACACAGGTTTACTTTTGTTGTGAAATACTGATTGTCCCTCTTTAGAAGTTTAAGTAGCAACAAATCACTGTAATCGGCTACTTACAATTTGCCTATACTAATGTGCAATTTGTTTACCCACTTCACTAGTTAATAAAATGTTACTCTTTTCATTGGCTTCAGCATCCAGCTGTCCCTGTCCCTATCAAAGATCTCTTGCAATGAATCCCATTGCCTGTGTAATTAATCCACCCCCCCAAAAAAAAAGCTTACATGACAGCTCTGTATGTATATATATATATATATATATATATATATATATATATATATATATGGGTCTACTACTGTTAGTCGAATTACATTTGGTCAAAAATGATTTCAGGCAGCCCACTTCACTGAAACCTCGTTTGATTGAAAACACATTTAGTCGAATTCCATTTGGTTGAAAATGGAATATAGCCCCTGCCCCACTGCAGTGTGATCCTGGAGTGAGAATATAAAGTTAGGGGGGTGTGGGGGCACAGCCCCCCACATTTTGCAACTAGTTTTTACTGATGTTATATGTTTCAATGTATTTTTAATGGATACACATGTATATAATAGTACATACACTGGAATTATGTGGAGGATACACCCCCCTTACTTTATATTCTCACTCCAGGGTCACACTGCAGTGGGGCAGGGGCTATATTCTGTTTTTGACCAAATGGAATTTGACCAAATGGGTTTTCAGTGAATGTCATTTTCGGTGAAGTGGGCTGCCTGAAATCTTTTTCGACCAAATGTAATTCGGCTAAAAGCAGTAGACCCATATATATATATATATATATATATATATATATATATATATATATATATAGTCTTAGTAAAAGACTAAGGTATTTACTAGAAGAGTCTTGCATCTAACAAGACTTGTCAGTAATGGATGATCTCCATATACTTGGCCACCTTGGTCATCACATAAATAAATTCATAGGTCCTCTTATTAAGCTTACAACCAGAGAGCCATTCAAGAAGCTCAGCCACATCACCCAGTACTGATGGGGGCTAATAATATACCCCATTATGTAGATTTTTCCACATACCCACGTGAAAATTTGTGATTACCCATCTAGTCATGCAGACTGTTTTTAAAAGTTCTTAGGGAAGTACCTTGCTTGCTAGATAAGGGCACCCTATTCCAAACATGATTCAAAGCAAGAATGAGCGATAATTCTGTGACATGTTCATAAAAAGGCATGATTGTCAGAGATGCAGTTTGAGTTCTAGTTAAACCCTCAGCTTCCTTTATATATGGAAGTAAATAATTAGAGTAACATTATAAATGGTTGACTACCTTATTGTGCCCAAAATTGTCAAACCTATATTACTAAGCTTATGAGCTGTCAGATTAACGTTTGGTAGTACGTAACTACAGATAAAAAGATTTGCAATAACAATATATTATTGACTCATTAGTGTCTAGTGTGTGTTTTTATGTCTACTGACAGAACAGAGACCTATACCAGTTACTAAGTGAAGTGGTCAGCAAAATTATCTAGAAATGTATGTTTCTGCATCTGGACTTAAACATATGATAATATCAGAAGTAGTGATATAACAATATTCAATACATGTACTGTAAATGACTGGCTGTACTCATTAACAGTAATGTTTATTCTTCAATTCACCCAAGATTAATGCATGTCACATCTTGACATTTGGGGCTGTTTGTGGCTTAGGTCATGACTAGGTAACAAGAAGTCATAAGTTTTTGAACTAACAGAATCTCTGACAAAATTTTCATATTTCACATTTATATTTCAATAACCATCCAGTTTACATGCCAGAAATTATTTATTTGAAGAAGAGATAAATATTATTGTATTCTACAAACAGAATCACAATTTCTACCCATCCAGATAACCAGTGATATGTAAAGAATGGTTATTTCTGGATAAAAGTTGTGTACATATTCTCATACAGGTATAGTTTAGTTGATTGAATTTTTAAAAAGTCATACCCTATCAAATTCAGTATAATCAATTAATAGTTGCACACAAAATTCTCTATCAACCAAAAATTACACCCATACTTAAAAATATCATCATCCCGTACAGCAACCTAAAAACTCTCCGCTCCTCTAATAGAATGCTAGTTCAAACTGTTAAAGCCAACAACTTTGCTGGTGTCTCTCTATTTACCAACTCTGTTGGAAAAATCTGGAACTTGCTTCCTACTGCACTCACTGCAGTCCCCTCTTTAACTCAATTTAAAACATCTCTTAAAAACACTTAAAAATGCAAATCCTGTACAAACCCTGACTAACCCCCTCTCTATTTACTGTGTATCTCTTAAAACGTGGCCTCATGTTCAAACTATCATAACCATAGTTCTTATACCTCAACTGATTCAGATGTTTGATTAGTTGTTGTATTCCTGAACTATAAGAGAACTTACAGATCTACGTACAGCTAAAGTAAATATGTTATTCCATAAAAGTTCATAATTCTCAAACCTGTTATATATTCTGGCATAACCGGAATAGCTTTCTGCAAGAGTTTCCTGCATAAAGTATATGTGTCAAAGTATGTAACTGTTATTGTACAAAAGTGTTTAATTGTCAAAGTCACAATGTCTGTATCTATGGAGCTTTTCTCCTCGAGCCTCCGCTGAAAATGGACCAAAATCCAGTCGAACTTTCCCAGTTAACAAATGTAAAATAAATAAATATGGTCAGAACCATGTGATCAACATTTTAAAAAGTCAAACGGATTGCACTGAGATTGTGGAACAGTGGAGACTGAGGAATGTGCCTTTTTTGCCCAATGTAGTGTGATCTCGGACTTGGTATATATAATTACCGGTGGGGGCAGCAGGTCTAGCCCCCTTGCAAAAATGTTGTTTGTGCTGTCTTCTTGCTGTTTGACTTTTTAAAATGTTGATCATATGGTGTCAGCCATGTGAATTTCAATACTTTAAAAATTCGATCAACTAAACACAGAAAAGGCCCAGCATAAATAACAGCTGAGAGTGTCATTCATTAACTAACGTTACCCACAGCATATTGTTTGGGAAGTTACAATTATTTCAAATCACACATCCTCGTATTAAGATGACATATTTTTATTCACATAGCTATTTAATAGATCATGCTTAATATTTTGATGGTGACATCTGTGTATATAGGATTTTAAAGCTATGACATTAAATTAAGGATACATTAGGAAAAATATCAACTATATATACTCTGCTTAGTATAGGGAAACCAAATGGGTATCAGTCGTCATCAATATAAGTTGCTCATTTAATTGTTTAAGTTAAGCATTCATATAATCAATACTCAAGGGTGATGGATTGACCCTTCCTCAAGGCTGGGAACAGTATACCACACAATTTGTGCCATTATATAAATAAACAGTTATAACAACTACTCCTGTTACAGCACCCAAAGTAAAGACTGAGTACCACACTCTCATATCAAATAACATAGCAGAATAATTACGTTTTAAAATCATAATAGGACAGTTTGTTGGAATAAACAAAGAAACTTCAGTCAAAGCAGTGTCAGTGGTGCAACAGCTAACACACTGGCTTTTGGTGTAGAAGGCTGTTGGTTCTATTCCCAAACCAGGTAGATGGATTATTGATACTGCAGAGCAGCATGGGGGGGTTGTACTCCTGAGTATGCTATATTTCTAATGAGACATTAAACTGAGGCCCCATCTACTTGAGTTGGTGGTAGCTAAGGAAGATGTAAAAGATGCAGCTATCCAAAATAGTCTGGAAGATTCCTGAAGCCCTAGCCAAATTTACCCTAGCAGTATTAATGCCACCTTAGATCTCCCCTTAAAAGAGGTTACTAGCCTAGTGGGACTAATCTGGTCAACAAAGGATAGATGAATATAAAATCTGTGAGTGAAACACACAGCATGCACTCTTCACACATACTTCACAAATGAAAGCCCAGAGTATTACAGCATGCCTGTAACTGTACATCATGTGACTTTATATGCTCAGTAAATTATCATGTATCATTATGGACATGAACTCTTGTATATTTGTATTAGTTCCGGTCAAGGGAATATTAATATACTAAAAGTGTGCAGTAGATTTCACAGACGCATAATGAGTGCGTGTATATATAATGATGCAAGAAGGGGATTATTGACAAACAGGGCTGCATCTTTGTTGTTAAATAAACACATCCCTGCTATCATACTGGCATTCTTCACCAAGAACAGCATATTATACCAAGGAACATGTACAGTATATCACTTCAAAATGGTGGAAATATACTAGGACAAAGTAAAAATGGTATAGAATAATAAGATGATGAAGTACACCACTTGGCCCTCATGGCATCATGCAAAGTAGAGAGTATAAATATTTATTTATAAATTAGATACCAGAACAAAATCTGTTGTGCAAGACTGTCACCCACATCCACAACAGGCAAGATGGAACCCCTGCTCTCACCACAGCAGTACCTAATATATTTCTCAACAATATAGAAATCTGCTTTCTAACCAAAGGTTATCCTGTTATTCATGGATGCTGAAATATGATGTTGGCTATAATGGTCACCCTATGATCTTGTACAAGATGGACTTCTGATGAAAATATGTGCTTAGTACCCACCATACATACATTTATGTTTGACTAGTATAAAAGTAAGGAAATGTAAACAAGCTTGCTACTCTCAGTCAAATATACTAAATCCCCATCAGAAAGTACCGTTATCATAATAATAATCAAGAAAAGATATACTGTAACATTGGTTACATATGACCATATCCTGAGTGCACTAGACCCACAGGTATTATTAGATTGAGTGCACTATGCCCACAGGTATTATTAGCCTGAATGCACTATACCTACAGGTATTATTAGCCTGAGTACACTAGACCCACAGGTATTATTAGCCTGAGTACATTAGACCCACAGGTATTATTAGTCTGAGTGCACTAGACCCACAGGTATTACTAGCCTGAGAACACTAGACCCACAGGTATTATTAGCCTGAGTGCTCAAGGCCCACAGGTATTATTAGTTTGAGTGCACTAGACCCACATGTATTATTAGCCTCAGTGCCCTAAACACACAGGTATGATTAGCCTGAGTGCTCAAGGCCCACAGGTATTATTAGTTTGAGTGCACTAGACCCACATGTATTATTAGCCTCGGTGCTCTAAACACACAGGTATGATTAGCCTGAGTGTACTAGACACACAGGTATTATTAGCCTGAGTGCACTAGACCCACAGGTATTGTTAGCCTGAGTGCAGTAGACCCACATGTAGTATTAGCATGAGTACACTAGACCCACAGGTATTATTAACATGCATTCACAATGCCCACAGGTATTATTAGCCAGGTCTATATCAGTTGAGCGAAAACCCCTTTACGCGAATACCTAAATATCGACCCCTATACCTCAAACCGCGAAAATCCCGACCTCACTAAACCACAAAAAATAAAATATCGAACTATCATAGTCGGCCAACCCCACCACCCGCTACTTAGTACCTACCCAAACAAAATAAATAAACCACATACATACACTAACCAAACCCTACAAACATACACCCAAACAAAATAAATAATCCACATACATATATTTAACAAAACCCTACTTCCAACACTACACTAAACCCCACATACACAACTATCTGTGCACTGTCCTTAACCCCTCCCTAACCCTAAGGTCCGTAACTACCGCACACTTCCCCTACAGACATACACCCAAACAAAATAAATAACACACATACATACACTTAAAAAAACCCTACATCTAACACTACACTAAATCTTACATATATTACCTATCTATGCACTTACCTTAACCCAAATCCTAACCCTAAAGTCCTATCTATCACACACTTACCTTACGGAGCTATACCGCAGATGGGCCAACCAAAACAAATCGACATTTTGGAATTATCAGTTTTGCACGTTCGAGGTTTACGTACTTCGCGCAATACGGTTCGATGTATTTGTATTCACATAATAGGGTTTTTGCTCAACTGATATAGACCCTTATTAGCCTGAGTGCACTAGACCTATGGGTATTATTAGCCTGAGTGCACCACACCCACAGGTATTATTAGCCCGTGTGCACTAGACCCACAGTTATTATTAGCCTCAGTGTACTAAACCCACACCTATTATTAGCCTGAGAGGACTACACCCACAGGTATTATTAGCCTGAGAACACTAGACCCACAGGCATTATTATTAGCCTGAGTGCACTAGACACACAGGTATTATTAGCCTGAGTACACTAGACCCAGAGGTATTATTAGCCTGAGTACACTAGACCCACAGGTATTATTAGCATGAGTTCAGAATGCCTACAGGTATTATTAAGTGCACTAGACCCACAGGTATTATTAGCCTGAGTGCACTATACCCACAGGTATTACTAGTCTGAGTGCACTAGACCAACAGGTATTATTAGCCTGGGTGCACTATACCCACACGTATTATTAGCCTGAGTGCACTAGACCCAGAGGTATTATCAGCCAGAGTGCACAATGCCAATGGATATTATTAGCCTGAGTGCACTACACCCAAAGGTATTATTAGCCTGTGTTCACTAGACCCACAGGTATTATTAGCCTGAGTGCCTTAGACCCACAGGTATTATTAGCCTAAGTACACTAGTCCCACAGGTATTACTAGCCTGAGTTCTCAAGGCCAACAGGTATTAGTAGCCTGAGTGCACTAGACCCACAGGTATTATTAGCCTGAGGGCACTAGACCCACAGGTATTATCAGCCTGAGTGCACAATGCCCACAGGTATTATTAGCCTGAGTGCACTAGATCCACTGATATTATTAGCCTGAGTGCACAAGTCCCATAGTTATTATTAGCCTGAGTGCACTAGACCCACAGGTATTATTAGCCTGAGTACACTAGACCCACAGGTATTATTAGCCTGAGTGCACTAGGCCCACAGGTATTATTAGCCTGAGTGCACTGCAACCACAGGTATTATTAGCCTGAGTGCTCATGGCCCACAGTTATTATTAGTCTGAGTGCACTAGACCTACAGGTATTATTAGCCTGAGTGCACTAGACCCACAGGTATTATTAGCCTGAGTGCACTAGACCCACAGGTATTATTAGCCTGAGTGCACTAGACCCACACATATTATTAGCCTGAGTGCCCTAGAACCATATGTATTATTAACATGAGTACACTAAACCCACAGGTATTAATAGCATGAGTTCACAATGCCCACAGGTATTATTAGCCTGAGTGCACTAGACCCACAGGTATTATTAACATGCATTCACAATGCCCACAGGTATTATTAGCCAGGTCTATATCAGTTGAGCGAAAACCCCTTTACGCGAATACCTAAATATCGACCCCTATATCTCAAACCGCGAAAATCCCGACCTCACTAAACCACAAAAAATAAAATATCGAACTATCATAGTCGGCCAACCCCACCACCCGCTACTTAGTACCTACCCAAACAAAATAAATAAACCACATACATACACTAACCAAATCCTACAAACATACACCCAAACAAAATAAATAATCCACATACATATATTTAACAAAACCCTACTTCCAACACTACACTAAACCCCACATACACAACTATCTGTGCACTGTCCTTAACCACTCCCTAACCCTAAGGTCCGTAACTACCGCACACTTCCCCTACAGACATACACCCAAACAAAATAAATAACACACATACATACACTTAAAAAAACCCTACATCTAACACTACACTAAATCTTACATATATTACCTATCTATGCACTTACCTTAACCCAAATCCTAACCCTAAAGTCCTATCTATCACGCACTTACCTTACGGAGCTATACCGCAGACGGGCCAACCAAAACAAATCGACATTTTGGAATTCGCAGTTTTGCACGTTCGAGGTTTACGTACTTCGCGCAATACGGTTCGATGTATTTGTATTCACGTAATAGGGTTTTCGCTCAACTGATATAGACCCTTATTAGCCTGAGTGCACTAGACCTATGGGTATTATTAGCCTGAGTGCACCACACCCACACGTATTATTAGCCCGTGTGCACTAGACCCACAGTTATTATTAGCCTCAGTGTACTAAACCCACACCTATTATTAGCCTGAGAGGACTACACCCACAGGTATTATTAGCCTGAGAACACTAGACCCACAGGCATTATTATTAGCCTGAGTACACTAGACACACAGGTATTATTAGCCTGAGTACACTAGACCCACAGGTATTATTAGTCTGAGTACACTAGACCCACAGGTATTATTAGCATGAGTTCAGAATGCCTACAGGTATTATTAAGTGCACTAGACCCACAGGTATTATTAGCCTGAGTGCACTATACCCACAGGTATTACTAGTCTGAGTGCACTAGACCAACAGGTATTATTAGCCTAAAACAGGTATTATTAGCCTGAGTGCACTAGACCCAGAGGTATTATCAGCCAGAGTGCACAATGCCAATAGGTATTATTAGCCTGAGTGCACTACACCCAAAGGTATTATTAGCCTGTGTTCACTAGACCCACAGGTATTATTAGCCTGAGTGCCTAAGACCCACAAGTATTATTAGCCTGAGTACACTAGTCCCACAGGTATTACTAGCCTGAGTTCTCAAGGCCAACAGGTATTAGTAGCCTGCGTGTACTAGACCCACAGGTATTATTAGCCTGAGGGCACTAGACCCATAGGTATTATTAGCCTGAGTGCACTAGACCACAGGTATTATCAGCCTGAGTGCACAATGCCCACAGGTATTATTAGCCTGAGTGCACTAGATCCACTGGTATTATTAGCCTGAGTGCACAAGTCCCATAGTTATTATTAGCCTGAGTGCACTAGACCCACAGATATTATTAGCCTTAGTACACAAGACCCACAGGTATTATTAGCCTGAGTGCACTAGGCCCACAGGTATTATTAGCCTGAGTGCACTGCAACCACAGGTATTATTAGCCTGAGTGCTCACGGCCCACAGTTATTATTAGTCTGAGTGCACTAGACCTACAGGTATTATTAGTCTGAGTGCACTAGACCCACACATATTATTAGCCTGAGTGCCCTAGAACCACATGTATTATTAACATGAGTACACTAAACCCACAGGTATTAATAGCATGAGTTCACAATGCCCACAGGTATTATTAGCCTGAGTGCACTAGACCCACAGGTATTATTAGCCTGAGTGCACTATACTCACAGGTATTTTTAGCCTTAGTGCACTAGACCCACAGGTATTATTAGCCTCAGTGCACCAGATCCACAGGTATTATTATCCTGAGTGCACTAGACCCACAGCTATTATTAGCCTGAGAAGACTACACCCACAGGTATTATTAGCCTGAGAACACTAGACCCACAGGTATTATTAGCCTGAGTGCAATAGACCCACAGGTATTATTAGCCTGAGTGCACTAGACCCACAGGTTTTATTAGCCTGAGTGAACTAGACAGGCATGTATTATTAGCCTGAGTACACTAGACCCACAGGTATTATTAGCCTGAGTACATGAGACCCACAGGTATTATTAGCATGCGTTCACAATGCCCACAGGTATTATTAGCCTGAGTGCACTAGACACATGGGTATTATTAGCCTGAGTGCACCGTACCCAGAGGTATTATTAGCCTTTGTGCACTAGACCCACAGGTATTATAAGCCTGAGTGCACTAGACCTACAGGTATTATTAGCATAAGTTCAGAATGCCCACAGGTATTATTAACCTGAGTGCACTAGACCCATGGGTATTAGTAGCCTGAGTGCACTATACCCACAGGTATTATTAGCCTGAGTGCACGAGACCCAGTGGTATTATCAGCCAGACTGCACAATGCCAACAGGTATTATTAGCCTGAGTGCACTAGACCCACAGGTATTATTAGCCTGTGTTCACTAGACCCACAGCTATTATTAGCCTGAGTGCTCAAGGTCCACAGTTATTATTAGCCTGAGTGCCTTGGACCCACAGGTATTATTAGCCTGAGTACACTAGTCCCAAAGGTATTACTAGCCTGAGTTCTCAGGGCCCACAGGTATTATTAGTCTGAGTGCACTAGACCCACAGGTATTATTAGCCTGAGTGCACTATACCCACAGGTATTATAAACCTGAGTGCACTAGACCCACAGGTATTATCAGCCTGAGTGCACAATGCCTACAGGTATTATTAGCTTGAGTGGACTAGACCCACAGGTATTATTAGCCTGAGTGCACTATACCCACAGGTATTATAAACCTGAGTGCACTAGACCCACAGGTATTATCAGCCTGAGTGCACAATGCCTACAGGTATTATTAGCCTGAGTGGACTAGACCCACAGGTATTATTAGCCTGTGTGCATTAGACCCAGATGTATTATTAGCCTGAGTGCACTAGACCACAGGTATTATTAGCCTTAGTACACTGGACCCACAGGTATTATTAGCCTGAGTGCAATAGACCCACAGGTATTATTAGCCTGGGTGCACTACAACCCCAGGTACTATTAGCTTGAGTGATCAAGCCCCACAGTTATTATTAGCCTGAGTGCACTAGACCCACAGGTATTATTAGCCTGAGAGCACTAGACCCACAGGTATTATTAGCATGAGTGCACTACAACCACAGGTATTATTAGCCTAAGTGCTCACAGCCCACAGTTATTATTAGCCTGAGTGCACTAGACCCACAGCTATTATTAGGTTGAGTGCACTAGACCCACAGCTATTATTAGCCTGTGTGCACTAGACCCACAGCTATTATGAGCCTGAGTGCACTAGACCCACACATATTATTAGCCTGAGTGCACTAGACCCAAAGGTATTATTAGCCTCAGTGCACTAGATCCACAGGTAGTATTAACCTGAGTGCACTAGACCCACAGCTATTATTAGCCTGAGAGGACTACACCCACAGGTATTATTAGCCTGAGAACACTAAAACCACAGGTATTATTAGTCGGAGTGCACAAGACCCAAAGGTATTATTAGCCTGAGTGAACTAGACACACATGTATTATTAGCCTGAGTACACTAGACCCACAGGTATTATTAGCATGAGTTCACAATGCCCACAGGTATTATTAGCCGGAGTGCACTAGACCCACAGGTATTATTAGCCTGAGTACACTAGACCCACAGGTATTATTAGCATGAGTTCACAATGCCCACAGGTATTATTAGCCGGAGTGCACTAGACCCACAGTATTATTAGCCTGAGTGCACTAGATCCACAGGTATTCTTAGCCTGAGTGCACTAGACCCACAGGTATTCTTAGCCTGAATGCACTAGAAACATAAGTATTATTGTTACGTTTTCATAAGATTCAGAGTCTTTTTGTAAAAATATAGATTAACAAATAGATGACTACATCTAAAATTAGGTCTAAAAGCCAGCAATTACCCTTCTAAAACTTAAGTAGTATTAGTCATTTGTTCACCACTGGTTAGAAATGTCATATTAATCTGTCCCTATGTAATAAAGTTCATGGTTTTCAGTCACATATGTGTGATAAGAACTGATAGGTCCAGATTGGTTCAAGGAGTCATAACAGAGTAAGGTAGATGAAATAAATAATAATGTCAGTGGACATTTGGATATTCTGTTACAAATCAGTAGCAGTTGATAATGACTTAGTATCTTGTGTTCAGCTCCATTCTGTGTAAACATGACATTTACTGGAGAAGACTTTTTTGGAGCTATTTATGGACCCACATACAGCTGATAAACAGCTGCTCCCGGTGCCTGCCCTTAGTTATCAAGTCTACTATTCCCTGCAATCTACCCCAAAATGAGTCTAGTTAAGGACTGAGATTGGTGAGGAGATTAAGACATCCTGGTGAGGCATCATACTGCTGCCATGGAAGGGTTTTTAACCTATGTTCTTTGCCCCTGTACCTACCCTGTAATACCCCGAGTAAGGGATGTGCTTTGACAACCCTTTAGCTCCCACAAGAAACTAATATCAGCAAGTGTCCTGTCCACCATCAGGCAACACCACACAGTTGCTTCCCAGTCTTTATGCAGGAGTGCCAAACACATACTCTTCTCTCCTCGGATAAGCATGTCCATCCACCCTGCTAGCGCCTAGTGCCTTAACCACTATTCAAAGTCAGGTTGTCTGGGTTTTAGTTAGGGCTTTACCCCTCTACAGCACCTATGCAGGGTGAAACAAGCCATTTTTAAATTAAATATTCTTTTGGACTAATTTCTGAATGTTTACAGCCATCTTTATTCTCACTATTCATACTTTTTGCACCAGGTCATAGCCAATCTTCAATGTGAAGCCATTACAAGAAATATTACCTGGTTTCTTTGCTGTCCTCTTCAAAATAAATGCATCAGCTGCACTCCGATCCTTCACAAATACTACTCACTGAGGTAGGCCATGTGGGTGTGGGGGTTGCAGTGGCCTACGTACTTGTTGTATCACATATGACAGTAAGGCCAAACACAGGCCTGTCACTTGATTAAATATATCATTAATTGCTTAGTCAATGTTCTCTTGTGTATATAAGTAATAATATTGTGTTTATATTGTGCTCCTTCCAATGACAGAGCTACTGCCTTGAGCAGTTAAATTGACTCACTTGTAGAGTTCGGTTTTGGAACCACGGAGTTGTAGTTGTTTTTTAAGCAGATGGTCTAGATTCAGGCTTAAGAGATTTTTCCAAAGCCATTAATTCCATGAAACTACTCTGTGTCTCAAAGATCTTTGCATATAAAAGAATTATTTAATGTGTACACAATTAAATCAGATAGTCCTAGAATGGTTTATTGCATGTCTTTATTAATTGAGGTAGAATTGTATAGTGTAATCCAAAGTTACTAAAAGTTTCATCATTTTATATTAAATTATTACCCCCTTTCATGTGAAAATTAATAATGCACTCTTCTAAACAGCATTTGCAGGCTGTGTTTTTTCTGTTTTTAGCAGACCTAACATAAGGGGAATACATTAGTGACTTCAGATGGTCAGTAGTTTTACTTTTACAAATTTCAGCAATGAATTACTTGAAAATGTAATTTGCAGTTACTGAATGCAGGAGAATGCACAATTAAAATAGAAAGTAGTAAGGTACCTGCTTTCAGCTTTCAGCTTTCAGCATTGATGTTGTCACACCCCTTATGAAAATGGCCCATTTATGATCTCCAGGAAACCAGCAGTTCCACTGTTCTTACTTAAAACAGGTTTCAGAGAATGGTAATTTCAAAGATCCAGAAATGGATAATTGCCCCAGACAGAAAGCTTTTCTCTAAGCAGTCACACATTGCATTCATGCTCCAACTAATGTACCATTCAGCATTTTGTTTGTCACTGATGGTTAACAGACATTAAATTTTGTTTTTCTAGTTTATAGCTTAATTTGATAGTTGTTGTCTCCTAATTACATCAGTATTTATTACCATGATAGTGACCTTGTAAGATCATAAAGGTTTGACAGATGTACTTTTGCAGGTTGGAGCAGTACAGAGATATGCTCACTGTACCACTGCCCCATTACCAATTTTTGACTTTTTAACTTCTAAGCTATACCTAAAGCTTTTTGACACTTGCAACCATCCAATATATGCTTTGTTTTCACTGATGATTCCTGTATCTTCTGCCTGTTTTATCTGTGTTTATTTACCGTTTTCTTAATGCCTTTCTTTGTGTCTTCCGATCATCTTGCTTCCGACTCCCTTTCTGCCTCAGTTTAATGGCATAATCATCCTGATATACTGTTATAATCAGGATTTCAGCAAAGCTGTCCCAGCTAGGCCGAGCTGAGGTCAACTGGCTGCATAGGTCATTTCATTTTGCTGTGTCTCCTCTGGAATGAGTGTTCCTGCCAAACACTATTTGTCTGATTTACAACAGCATAATGGTTTTATTACTGAAAATAGTTTCAAAGAACAGATAGTATTGTCCTTTCTCTATTGTTATACAACCATGGAATTACCGTATTTATTCAAGTATAATGCGCACTCGTGTATAACGCGCACCCCCTAATTTTCGATTAAAAATCGGTATAAAACCCCACTCCAGCCCTCGTTTATAACGCGCACCCAAACTTTGATTTCTTTTTTTGGTATAAAATTTTGCGCGTTATACTCGAATAAATACGGTAAGTTAGAGGTGGAGTGGAGGTTTCCCCACATGCAGGGTATGAGGACTTGCCCCTGCAAAAAAAGCTTAAAGAACTGTTTGCTGAAAGCCAATTTCAGTGATTTTTTTCTCAGTTTTGTCTGTCTGACAAAAAGCGATCAATAAATAATCATGAATTCATTCCACCATTCATCAGTCTAAATCTGGTCTTTTTTATTTTTTTTACTTATCTGCAGTATTAAGCTTCAAGGTGGCCAGCGTGGATATTCTCTGAAGTGATGTGTTTTCTGTTCTAACTTTCTTTGTTTCATCATAAACTGGATAATCTGCAGGCTTTCTTTAGCCACTTGTTAGGCTTTGAATTCAATGATTTCCTGACTCCAACTTTTTTTTTTTTTGCCATATTTCAATGCCCAGTGCTGATTATTTGGCAATTATGGAAGGCCATTACTTCAGCGTATATCTATATTTCCGATTTTTTTCTTGGAACAGTTTGTTGTATTTTACTACCTATTCCTGGGTATTATACTTACCCTGGAAATTCCAGAGTGCTGTCTTACTGTCTTCTTGACTGTTTCATAAACAATGTCTTTTGTCCGTATGCTGTTTGCTTTTCTGGAATATTATTGAACTTTCTGGGGATGCCAAGCAGTGGTCCTGGATTATTCTATCACTTATCCATTTGATTTGTCATCTTTTGCATTCAAAACACATTTTGCTTTGAATTACCTTTGACTTTTAAGAATTATTAAGCCAAAACTTTAAAGCAATTATTGCCTTAGTTAATTTTAGCTAGGATTTTGTTTTGTTTAGTAATACACCAGCCTTTCCATTAGATCTATACAGACTTTTGAAATATAGCTATTTTTCTTTTGAGTCCACACATCGGGGCTAGCCATGCTGTGATGTAAACTTTGGCTCAAGGTGATTTGATCACATTGACTAATTTTGATGTGAGACCTTGACCCCATGTACAAATGGGAAAAATGGGGTTGATGGCAATGATGAAGACTTTTGTATATATATTTATATTTTGCCTTATAACACTGGTTAATTTTTTTTTCATTTGAATTTTAATTCCAAATGGGGGTCTTCTTTCTCATACACCTGTTGTTCATCCTTCAATTTTTTGGCTCTTTGATGGTGACTCCCTTAATCCTTAATATGTATTACACTAGAAATTGCAAGGCGTCTTCAGGCAATAAGAAGAAGGTACCTTGTTACACATCCTGAACACAGAAAGCATGTTGGGATTGGAATCATCTATTGCCACACTCCATGTTGGGTGTTCATACTTTGAATTTTAAATTTGCAGCCCAAGTCTTTAAGCTGGACCAGTTATTCTCTAGCCACTGCTTGGGCTATGCAGTTTAAAGTTTTATGTCCTGAACAAACAGTGAATTTTGTAGTCCAGCTAGCACTTCTTTTGGGGAAATAACTTAATGAAAAACTGCACTGCATCTTTGGTGCCTATCTTTCCAGGTCTTTGGGTTACATCATTGGTTGAGGCACAACAGATTCAATATCAGAGTAGTGATATGTTCTACTTCAGTGCTTTATTTCAGTTAGGTAAATGTTGTCTGCACCATCACCTTTGAGCAGATGTTTGAGGCAGGAGAGAATAGGTTCTTAGGTAGGTACTAGGCTAATGGCCCTAGGGCCTATATAAGCCTAGACATAAAGCTTCCCTGGCTTTCGCCACCCAAAAAAAATTATTTTCCTGTGCCCCTGTCAAGCAGAGCCACAGAAGTGATCCCCAGGGTGAATTTCCTATCCAATCATCAAGATTTTTCTTAAAGAGGGCTAATGAGGTGCTCTGTTTGACATGAATGGATAGCCTGTTCTAGAGTAAGGGAAGTCTCTGAGACAGGGACCTATCCCTCCAGTATGTTCTGTTTATAGTGGTGAAAATGTTTAGGTCCCTGGAGAGTGTGGCTCAGAGGGATTGGGACTTCCTTAAGTGTAGCATGTCCAGCAGTTCTGGGTTTGACATGGCTTTGTATGTTATGCAGAGATCGCCACTAAGTATGTGATATGTGACAGAGTAGAACTGGAGTTTTTTGAGATAGTCTGAATAATGCATCTGTTTGAGGCTGGTGATCCTCTTTGTGATGTATTTCTGCGGTCTTTCCAGTTGTTGCAGATGTCTTGTGAGGTACATACTAAATGGGGCATTGTACTCTATAATAGGTCTAATGAGGGATGAATAGAGAGGAACAATGACCTCCTTTTTTCTGGATGAGAAACCTTTTGTGATGAGGTGTGCCACGTAGAAGGACTTCCTGACCACTGTGGCAATGTGGTTATCAAAGGAGAGACTACTGTCTGCCTGTTTCCCCAGGTTTCTTATCACACCTTCGGTATTAAGTAGACTACTACCTATGTAGTAGTTCATGGGCACAGGGTTTTTCCCAAAGGGGATGACAATGCATTTTTTGATGCTGAGCTTGAGGCCATGGCTCTGATACCAGGCATCTGTCTCAGTAAGGCCCTTTTGTAGAATGTCCACATCATTAGGGGAGTCTATAATGGCTCTCAGCTTGCAGTCATCTGCGAACTTTGTCAGCCATAGACCCTCTGTGTTAGCCTGAACTTCAGAGAAGTAGATGCTAAACAAGAGAGGACCCAGGACTGAACCCTGCGGTACTCCACTTGTCACTGGTCTGGAGTCAGATTTGGAGTCGGCTACTTTCACAGTGTGGGTTCTGTCAGTGAGCTAGTTGGCAACCCATCATGTGACATACGGGTTTATGCCTAGTTTAGTATTATGATTCTAGAGTGGGGGATGATGTCAAAGGCCTTAGCGTGGTCTAGATAGGCTGTGTGAGCCACCTAACCCTCGTCTACGGCTTTGGTGACTGCTTCAAAGAAGTCAATCAGGTTTAGGAGACATGATCTACCTTTCACAAACCCAAACTGGGTGGGGTCCAGAGTTTGGACATTACCTACATCTTTATTTATAAATTCCATTGTGATATGTTCCATGGCTTTGCAGATCAAGCTCATCAGGCTAATGGGACGGTAGTTCCTGGGGTCTGTGGTGGCTCCCCTCTTGTGGAGTGGGATAACCATAGCTGTGTGCCAGTCAGTAGGCACAAAGCCTGAAGTGAGGCTATGACTGAACATGGTACTTAGGTGGGGTGCCAGTTTGTTTTCTAGTTCGTGCAGAACACAGCCTGGGATGTTGTCTGGTCCCATGGATGCTGTATTCTTGACTTTGGAGAGTGCATTTTTTACTTGTGTGGCCGTGATTTCAGGGACTTTGCAATCCTCCGGTATTGAGATGGCCCCTTTGGGGGGAGAGAGGGGGGTAAAGCTAGCACTGATCCTATCTGCCAGGATGCTGACAATATCAGTTGGTTATATTTATATATATATATATATATATATATATATATATATATATATATATATATATATATATATATATATATTTATTATATTATATTTTATATATATATATATATATATATATATATATATATATATATACATATATTTAGTGCTATTGTGCTGTATCAGAGCAGATATG
The DNA here is from genome assembly GCF_019279795.1 of Protopterus annectens. Classification (NCBI taxonomy): domain Eukaryota; kingdom Metazoa; phylum Chordata; order Ceratodontiformes; family Protopteridae; genus Protopterus; species Protopterus annectens. The sequence goes on along the minus strand of NC_056744.1, from coordinate 423,924,573 downwards.
AATGTTGCCATTGAGATTCTTTACATAACTATAGAATGCCTTGTAGTTGTCTTTTGAATCTGTGGTGATTTTGTTTTCGTAACTTGCTCTGGAGAATTTTATGAGGGATCTCAGCTTCTTACTGAGGCTGATGAGGGAGTTTTTCCAATCAAAGGATTTTAATCTTTTTTTACAACAGTTTCTTCCTTCTGTTGTAGAGTTTGTTTATGGCAGGGGACCACCAGATTGGCTTCCAGTTTTGGAGGAGAGCATCTTGGTTCTATTTGGGATGGCACAATCCATGCACTCATGTATGTGTTCATACAGTGCATTGGTGTAAGATTCTGCAGTCGTACTTCTATTTTCCATCTGCATGGGTGTCAGGAAGTTTGCCACATTTGTCTTAAGAAGTATAAAGTTGGCTTTGGAAAAGTTTTTTACAGTGGTTTTCTTAATGGAGGGCGGCGGTGGGATGTGGATGTCTAAGGTGATTAGCTTATGGTTGGATCTGACCAACGAGGAGTTGACCTCTGGTCTGGAGCATCAGTCACCCATGTTGGTAATGACCAAGTCTAGGATATTGCTGCCCTTGGTGGAGGTTGATCCAAGGAGTTGGAGTTTGTGAATTCCAAAAAACATTGAGCAAATAGATTGGTACATGAGTAGTTTTCCCAGTTTATGTTGGGGTAGTTGAAATCACCGGTATTAGGGTATTGGCTTGTACCTTAATATTTTCCAGTATGTTAAGAAAAGTGGAGTGGGAATCTTGGGGCGTGTTGGGAGATATATAGCAAGCTTCAATTTGGATTGCAGTCTTCCCCAGTGTTAGTTGCACTTGGAGAATTTCAGATGCATTATGTTAAGCAACTAGCCTGGAGATGTGGATATTTTTAATGAATATGGACAAGCCTCCACCTTTAGTGTTTTGGTTCAAGTTAGGTGGCCGAAAGGTGTGGTATGAATTAGAGCCAGGTAGTGCAGGAGTGCTCTCTGGAGCCTTGAACTAGGTCTCTGTCACTGTACAGATGTCAATATTCTCCATTTTAAGGAGTGCCTCGAGTGAGATATTAGATTGTATCCTTATCTGCTATGGATACCTGGGAGCCTTTCTGTAAGAATTTGTGGATCTCCTTATTGAACTACTGCACAAATTCCCTTCAGTGACTGAGTCTGGGTGACCTTAATGCCTGGAGATCAATGATGAGGTCTGCAAACCAGCCATGGAGCTGTTGGAACTTTTTGACAATTTTAGCTTTGCTCAAGTTCTTACCACTGTTACATATAAGGCTGGACACTTGTTCAGTTTTGTATTCCAAATTCTGTAAACCTTGGTTATAGTGCTAGAGCTGATCTTTTGGATGGACAATTATCCGGTTCATTTCACACTGCATTTTCTTCCAATTATGGCACCTGACAAAGATCTGATTTGTTGTAAAGATCTATATAACATTGCTTCTGACATTTTTATGCCCACAGCATTCTGCTCACTGGAGGGAGGACTCTAGTTTATATAGCTTGTTAAAGTTTTGTCAAGATTCACTCGTTAGTTATTCTCAGATTATTTTGTCCTTTTCGAGTGTGTGGAGGGGTCACCATCTTCTAAAATTGGCATTAATGACCCACCATTCTCAATAAACTATAGATCCAAACCTTCTAAACTGCTACCATCCATCCTCCTACCTTGTTTTCATAATTGTCTAGCAGCTGGTGCAGAGGATGAAAAAGCTGTTTCCTGTGGACCATTGGACCAGGGTTTGATTCCCTCAGGTGCCATCGCCTAACAGAGCAAGTCACTTAACCTGACAGTGCTTCCGGGCTGAACCTAAAAAAAGGTCTATGGATATCTCTGCTCTATCCCAGTCAACAAATACAAGAAAAGTAAATAGGAAAGGTTTTTAAAAAGGTGGTACATACAGTGATGTATCCTTGTATATCATCCCATGATACCTTCAGTCTGTGTCATTTTGGCTTTATATCAGACACAGAACTAATATCTGCCCTTTTTATAGGTATTGGTTAGTGGATATGTTATGGCATCATCGTCCATGATCTCTTGACTGCACGTGACACGTGGATAATGGTATCTAGAGCAAAGGTTTGATAGTATACTGTAGCTGTTCTGGTGTTGTACATGACTGATTTGCCTGTTGCCTATAAACCATTCATAGAGAGTGATGTCAGGGGGTCTCTAATGGTCACCTCTCCAGAATGTGGTATACCCAGGTATCAGTTTTACCAGTGTCATTATCTACTGTGTATCTATTCTGGCTTAAAGAGATCATTGGAGAGAGAAGCATTTCTTATCAGTCAGATGCAGATCATATTCTGTTTCCTGTCTTTTACTGAGGAGTTTATGTCAGATTTTTTCACTCCTGGTGGCTGCTTGGAGTCAATCCTTCAATGTATGATGGAGAATAGACTGAAGATACGACTGAAGAATAAACAAAGACTGAGGAAATCCTTGTACATACTTCTGTTTAAGTTCTTTCTTTTCTCACCTTATTTTATAAAAACAAAATAAAATAGAATTTGCTTCCCAAGTTTTTGAACAATAATTTGTAAAAATAGACTGGCATTTAAAGACTAGATAGTAACTGATGTTACAAAATCATATTATCATGTGACTTGTCAGACCTGATACCAGAAATGCATGCATGGGACTCTTCTCACCTTGATGGTTGCAATGTTCTTTACCTCAGGTAGTCCGACGAGGTCCTGGCGTGACTGCTGATGGTACAGAGTTCTACTGAGAAGTTAGTGTTCGGGAATTCCTACTTTTGTCGAATCCATCCTCTACTACAAAAGCTATAGTGAATTTCAGTCACTTCCACACCTGTGTTCAAAATCCTCTCTTTACTTTTCAAGTCATAAAATAATAAAGTCTAATATCATCTGCCGTTGCTAGATCCCTAAGGTCATCGGTTAATAGGTAAGTATTAGTTAGCTGCCCTTGGAGGTCATTTTAAGCTTAGCCAAATTTCCCATTAAAGGTGAAAATTAAACCCTGTACCTTCTGTCTGTGATGAAACCTGCTTAACCATTATACCAACCCCCAATAAGATGAGGGCATGCTGGCTGTTCCAAGGTTCCAGTTAGAAAACTCTGTCATATTGTCTTTTGCCTGCCATGACCCAGCCTTTTGGAATCATCTGCCTTCCCCAATTTAGGTATCCAAGTTAAAAGCCTCATTCAGAGGTCCCTGACGTGTCATATTTCCAGAAGAATCTATCTAATCCTTAAGGGTGGTGAACAATTTTTACTTTTAAAATATAGATTTTACTTATTAGTAAAATTATTGTAACCATGTTAATTGTTATTCACTCTATCTGTACATATATATATAAATTTGTATAGTAGCTAGTGGCATGAGTATTTTACTATACTAAAGGAATACATAAGAAGTCCCCTGTGTGCCCCACTACTGATGCTTTTTTTCTCACCTGTTCATAGGTTCATAGGTTCATAGGCTACCAGGCTACTAATTGATGAGGATTGTTAAAAGCCTAGCCATACATCTCCATGAAGGTTTTAGCCATTGTATTTTAAGTACAAATAGCCCAGGGACATACGTAACTTTTACATGTCGCCCCTCTCCATGATGGACAAGCGTACAAAACCAGGGGTGAATCTGCTCTTACCCATCCGTTCATCCTTATGTTTAAATAGCTTAAGGGAAGTACTTTGGTTTATGTGTGGAGGAAGATGATTCTAAAGAAGTGGTATTCTCCGTGATACAGATGTATCCCTCTAACATGTTCTATTTATGTTGCAAAAGAGACTGATATCTCTTGAGTAGGTGTTTACACCTCCTTTGGAATTATGAGTGTGCAATAGGTCTGACAGGACAGAGTCTGTTGAGGCCCTGTGCAAGTGGCAGAGAGCACTTTTCAGAGGACTGTGGGATAATAAGAAGTGGGACAAGGCTTTTAGATGGTTTACATAGTTTTTATAATTTATACCCTTGATTTTCTTAGTAAGGAAGTGTTGTGGGCATTCAAGTTGTGTCAAACGTTTGGACAGGTACATATTAAGGGTACTCAATGATAAGCCTGATGACTGCAGAATTCAGTGGAATGACCAAATCCCTGGACCTGGATGCCATGATGTCATACCCTTAGTAATAATCTGTGCAATGAGAAAGGACTTTCTTATAACAGTGAATATGTGGTGATCAAAGGACAGCTCATTGTGTGCATAGGTTCCCAGGTCCCTAACTTCTGGATCCGTTTTCAGGTTTGTGTTATCAGCATGACAGTTATAAAGTACTTCTTTCTTGCCAAAGGATACTATTATACATTTCTCAGCATATAGTTTTGATCAGTGGTTTTGGCACCAGCTATGGGTTTGGGAAAGGCTCTCCTGGAAGATTTCAGGGTCCACTGGAGAGATAATAATGACACCAACTTTTCAATAATTTGTAAACTTAGTCAGCCTTAAACTCTTAACAGTAACTTTGACATCCAAGACTTTTACAGTCTCTCACCAGTCCTTCAACCAATTTTTCTTCTTTAGAGGGGATTGTTATTCTGTTTCAGATTCAGCTATACAAATAAAATTTGTATTGACTTAGTCCTAATGAATAATTCCTGATCTACATTGTTTCTATTTGCCTAGCTACTGCTTTTGATTACCTTCCCTTATTAAATTATTTTCCTCACCTGACTTGCCCCTTCACTTCTTTCCTATATGCCCTGCCTTCCTCTCATAACATCTTGTTCTCTGCCTGTTGACATTTAAACTTTTGGTTTTAAAGGAACATTTGTTTGTTTAGTTCTGTGGACCAAGCAAAGTCTCACTGATCCCTTAGGTCTTTTTCAGGAGAGAGACAGTTCAACTCTAGTACAGGAACATTCATGTCAAGTCACTATTATTCAATGCATATACAACTGGAAACAATTCACAAGTAACATTCAGTACAGTTATCAAAGTTAAAAATATGCCATAATGCAGTGATATGGGGGAAAATTTGCTAGTACAATTTTTGAGCATTGGTTCTATAGTAAAGGTATATTAAAGTATAATACATACAGTTTTGAAAATTTGGTACTGTTGTACCTTTCAGTAGTTTTTATGGGTATTTCATCAAGGTTTTCTTTGTTCTTTTCTGTGACTATTATCATATGTAACTTGTAGCAGTGTCTGTGAATTAGTGGAGAAAAGAATGCTTGCATGGCTTTTAGAATCAGGAAAGTTAGTACACGAGTGATGCTTCATTTGACTTCTGACAAAGAAAATTTAAATGTCTGTGTTGTGAGTACATTGGGTGTTGTATAGCATTATGAACTGCTACTTGTATATTTCTTTAACTGCTCTTTGCTGATTTTTTTTTCTTTTCTACTTTTTGAACATATGTATGTTAAAGCCATATCAGATTATGTGAAATGAGACCTGCCTGTAGTAAAAATATTGTACCTCTCCATAGCCATGCACACTAATTTGTGCATAATTAGTCACCCTTCAGTTTCTTGTCTAACCATGGCATCAGTAAGACATCTTTCTTGCAAATTCTTCGAGCCATTTTTGTAATTATTTTGTCAATTTGGTCTTACCTGTTAGTTTGCTATATTGAAGCCAGTATCTATAGGTTTAGGTAAATGGGTCTGACATCTTTAGATTTTGGTGAATGAGTCTGGCTCTGATGAGTTTAGATTTAGGTGACTAGGTCCAATGTGTTTAGGTGAATAGGTCTGAGGCAAGATTCTACAGCACAACTGTAACTTTAGGGAGGTGCTCCAGTGATTTCAACATCACCAGGTGTTTATGTTCCTCATGACGTATTTCAGATCTTGCACTACATTCATAGTTTTGTTTATGCTTCTGGAATGTTTATAAGCCAGCAGCACCTGCATAGAACAGGTTCAGTGATTGTCTTAAACTCATTCAGTTTCTCTTTTAATCCAAGCATATATGTTAAGGACTTCAGTTGCTTAAAATGTTTTTCCATATTTCTTATACACAAAAACTGCAAAACTTTTCTCTTGTTCTAAGCTAACGTGTATAATCGTTAATTTGGTACAATACATGGATATAATCTGTTTCAAAGAAAAAGTGTATGACCATACTTGTTCCTTTATAAAAATTGGTCCTAGCCAGACTTTAGCGTAAGAATTTAGATTATTCAGGCCAAAACTGGATGATTGACAACTGCATGCCATTTAGTATTCCAATACCACTGCTGTGGCCTTATATTCTACTCTCAAGGGACTCTAATCACCCCAGTCTTGCCTCCTTTCTAATTTACAATGCTAATAGTCTGACTTTTGTGAGGCAGGTAAGATCTTGGGGTGTTTTCCAGTGAAAGACTGATACTTAGGGAACAGATGTCAACCACTGAGAAGACTTCTTGCTTCCATCTTCAAAATATTTCTTGAGCAATAATCTTCTTCTTTCGTATGACTATGGTTGATTATGTTCTGTTTTTTGCATTGCATGATTAATGCAACTTCCTATACCTTTGACTGCCAGACAGTGAGCTTAATCCTTGAAGGAAGTTTAAAATTCTACAAGCTACTTAGGCGTATTTCTTCTTACCTTTAAATTACTCCTGTTCTGTGGAAACTTTCCGGCTTCCTGTTCAGTCATGTATCACCTTTAAATTCTTGCTACTAGTCTAAGTAGCCTTACATAATCTGGGTCCCACATATCTTAAGAATATTTTGGTTCCATATTCCTGCTTAAGCCCCTACATTTCTCCTTGTTGGGACTTGTGGATAGCCCAAGAACTCACCGGGAAACCTCTGGAATCTGGGATTTTAGTCATTAGGCCCTTTATGAAATCAGTGGCACAGTGGTGCATGGTTAACATTGTCTTCTCATAGCAAGAGGTTCTCTGGTTTGATTTTTTAGCTGAGGTGCCTTCTGTGTGGAGTCTGCATATCCTCCCTGTGTTCGTGTGGGTTCCCTCTGGATGTTCCAGTTTCCTCCCATGTTACAAAGACGTGTCTGAGCATTTCTTCCCAGGCCTCTGATAAAAATTGTCTTGTTCCAAGTTGGTCTTTCCTGGTAAACAAATGTTAAATAAAGTGGCTAAAAGGAACTATGCTGAAAAAACATTTTTTAGCCAATGATCTTGCATCAGTGTGGAAAGGTCTTCAAAACTTTACAAATTACAAAAGATGATTGACTTTATTAATTGGCTTAGTTTCTGGTGTCATTCTAAGGGGGTGCAATATTTGTCAGCATGGAAGGAGATGGCCAACAGATCATGTTGCTTTGCCAGGGATAGTCTGCACCTCTCCCCTCTAGGCTTTTGAATATTAGTTAAAAACATTGTCTTCACCCATAGTGCCTTTTTTAGGCAATGCCAAACTGAAAAGTACTTCCAACATAGCAAATCAAAACCAAGAAAACCTAAAGGTATTACTGCTCAATGTTTGGAGTCTAAACAAAAAACTCCACTCAAGCTCTCTTTACCCTAGAGAATGCTGATGTCTGTGCAGTCAATGAGACATGGTTTAAAGCCAGACAGAGCACAACAGCAGTGCTAGGTTATAATGCCTTCCACACATTTAGGACAGCTACTTCACAGGCAGGGACTTAAGGTGGAGGGGTCTCTATTTGCATCAAAGATAAATCCACTTCAAGGCTGGTCAAACAGGACAATGCACTTGAACTGCTCCATGTTCAAATCAGTATAGGCAAAATCCAATACCACTTCCTTGCAAGCTATAGGTCCTCCTCTATGACCCAGGAAACCCATACGTACATACACAGAGATTCCTGGATTTTGTAAACACAAACTCCCTGGACAAGATACTCAATACGCCAACCAGGGGTGCAACCATACTGGATCTGGTCCTCACTAATATGGGAGAGTGCTGCACACCCCCTACTGTAATGCCTTCCCTGGTAAGATCAGACTACAAAATGGTCTCCCTTGCAGTAAAATATTCAGGAACTATTCTAAGGCTAACTTTCTGCTATTAAGTGAGAACCTGGCAAAATTTCAAGCCCCCATAAACCCCGAGAACACTGCTGCCTATGCAGAACTGTTCACAGAAGCCCTGTACAAGCATGTTAATAGCTGCCTAGAGGCAGCTGTACCCACCAGGAAGAAGTACAGAAGTAACTCAAAAAACAAGCCACCCTGGTGGAATCACAAAATCAATAGGGTGTATAACAGCAGGAAGAAAATCATACCAAAAATTAGGAGGTGCAGCACCCAGAAGGATAAGAGCACTCTCATCAAACTAAACAAATAACTCAGAGGACAAATAAAGTCTACCAAAGCCAAATTTGAGGTAAGTTTGGCCTCTCAGGCTAAGGACAACCATAAAGCACTCTTTAGCTATGTCCACAACCTCAAAGGCAATACACAATTGTGTGCAAAGTTCATTGTAAAAAAAGCCACCTATACTGTGCCAAAAGACATAGCAAACCACCTGGCTGATAAATTCAGCTCCAATTTTACCCCTCTACCCCTCAACTTTCCCTTAGGAAATACCATCAAATATAACTCCCCCTACTATCACTAGGGAACAGGTCATTAATGCTCTAAGACCAAGAACACTGCATCAGTGGGCCCAGACAATATCCCAGGATGCCTTCTAAATAGCATGAAACATGACCTATCATGGCCTCTAGAATTACTATTTAACTGTAGCCTCTAAACAGGTTTCATGCCTCATGAATGGAGAAAGGCAACAGTCATCCCACTGCACAAAGGTGGGTCATCTACAGACCCTGGAAACTACAGACTCATAAGTCTTACTTAGTCTTATATGTAAAGCCATGAAAAGAATCATCATGGAGATGATCAACAGAGATGTAGTAAACCTCCGGACACCGGACCCAATCCAGTTTGGTTTCATCAAGGGCAGAACATGCCTACTCAACTGGTGGACTTATTTGAGAAGGTCACCAAAGCAATGGATGAGGGGAAAATCTTTCACACTGCCTACCTTGACCTGGCCAAGGCATTTGACACAATACCCCACTCGGGCATTGCTGATAAACTCAAGAGGTTAGGTACAAATCCGTATTTCATCCAGCGGATAGCCAATTGGCTCACAGACAGGATCCAGGAAGTTAGAATTGGGTAGTCCACCTCTACAAAGAGGCCAGTCACAAGTGGAGTCAGTCAGAGATCAGTCCTGGGACCTCTCCTTTCTGGCATTTACTTCTCAGAAGTCAAGGGCAATGTCAGTGATCTCTGGCTGACTAAATTTGCAGATGACTGCAAATTAGGAGCTGTCAATGAATCTCACACTGACACAAATGTTCTCCAGGAGAGGCTGATACAGACAAACAACTGGTGTCAGAGCCATGGACTAAAACTAAATGCCAAGAAATGCATAATAATATGCTTTGGGAAGTCATCCTCCATTGGTAAGTATCATATTGACAACACATCCCTTAGAGATGACCCAGTAGTCAGGGAATAAGGGACACACATAGATAGTAATCTAGCCTTTGACCATCATGTGTCTACAGTGATGAGGAAATCATTCTATGTTGCACAACTTATAAACAAAGGTATGGCATCTAAGTCCAAGGAAGTTATTGTTCCACTGTATTTAGCATTCATCAGACCTATCATTGAGTACAGTGCTCCCTTTGGTATGTACATAGCCAGGCATATCCAACAATTGGAACGTTCACAGAGATTCCTCACTAAAAGAATACAGGACATAAGTAAAATGTCCTATGCAGACTGCCTCAAGTCCCTATCCCTGTACTCTGTCTCCTACAGGCTATTGAGGGAAGATCTATTCCTGGCATATAGGGCATTTGCAGACCCCACTCTAATGGACCTCCTGCATATCCACAAAACAAACAGCACCAAAATTACCAGTTCTAAAGACTTAAACCTTGCCTGTGATATAAATAAGTCCTGCTGAAGAGATAGGTATGTATCCCAGAGACTACCACGTCTATAGAACAGGCTCCCCATCCATGTGAAGCAGAGTTCCTCCCTAACCCAATTCAAGTGCAACTTGGACAATTGGGTGGGAAACCAGAAATCCATCCCTAGTTTGGCACCTATGTCTCTAATGGACATAGGCAACCTGTAAATGGTTCATCTGCCAAAACCCTGCTTACACTTATTAAGGATATCAGAACTTGTCAGAGAGTTGGGGTGCATGGCTAGGCTTAAAAAGGCCCTTGTGGTCATTAGCCTAGTAAACACCTATGAATCTATAAACCTATTATGGGAAACCATCTCCCTACTCTACAGCTAATTACCAGCTGGCTGATGACTTGAATGCTACAGAGGTGAACCTTTTTTAACACCACAAAAAGTCCTGATTTCATAAGGTTTGCCTCTCAAGAGTGCAGATTTACACATCTGTGTCCCCCCAGTGCAAATTTATGCATACACAAATTTTAAGTGCTATGATTTTGAACCCTCTGCTAACATTTTTGATGACTCCCTGCTATAATTTTAAAATCTGAGAGGGTGAGAGGTACGGTTGCTTGTATATCCCAAAAAGCAAGGAACTAATTCCTGACTTCTACTGAAGTTTTAATATACATGCACCAAAGAATAGTGTACCATTGTAACAGTTTCTGCTGTTCCTGCTACTTCATTACTTTATTTATAATTTTATTTTATTTACATTTGTTGACCGGGAGAGTCCGACTGGACTCAGGCCCGTTTTCAGCAGAGGCCCGGGGAGAAAAGCTCCACATTAAGTATTATTTGCATTATACAGTTAAAAAACATAGCATTTAAATATAGACATTAGTCCAGTTAAGGATGCAAGACAAGAAGAAAACAGATGGAAAACAGCTGTAGAGCATAGTACAATTTTAAAATATGGTGACATATACTAAACATGGTTAAAATGTAGTTGAGATTCATCAGTGAACAATTGATACAAACTGTTTTTGAGGTACATAACAGCCATTAGCAGTTGTTGCTACAAGAAGTTAGTATTATGTGGTAGGTAGCTGGGAACATGAGTAGCCAAGCTTGCTAAGAGTAGGTTGTTGATAGGGGGCTGAGAGAGGTAGTGGGTGGGGGGAGTGAATGATATTGGGGGGGGGGGTTGCAAGGGCATATCTGGCAAGTTTTGAAGTGTGATTTTAGTAAGTATTTAAAGTGGGTGCAAGAAGTTACAGAGGTAATTGAGGATGGGAGGGAGTTCCAGAGTTTGGCTATAGTGCAGGAGAATAATGCTTCTCCAGCAGAGTTAATGGCTCTTGTGACCTGTAGGAGGTTTTTGTGGCTGGATCTTAGTGATCTCATGGTTATGTAGGGTTGGAGTAGATTCTGAAGGGATGGGACTTTTAGTGGTTGGTTTATTAGTTTGTGGGCGAGTGTGAGTTGGTACCATTGAAGGAGGTGGGGGAGCTCTAGCCAGCCCAGTTCTGCTAGTGAGAGACAGTGGTGAGTATGGTAGGAAGCCCCTGTCATGAATTTGGCGATTTTGTTGTAGCAGGTTTCGAGCTTATTTAGATCACATTGTCTAAGGTTAGTAAATATTGGAGAGGCATAGAGTAGGGTAAAGATAAGATGAGAATTTGCTACCGAAATTATAGCTGCTTTGGTAAGTAGTTGCTGATTTCTATATAATGCTCCTAGTTTTTTTGTGCACTTTTTTAACGGTCATGGAAATGTGAATGTCAAAGTTCAGTTTATTTTCTGCTCCTAGTAATTTGGTGTGTTCTGTAGGATGGATGGTGGTGTTGTCTTTTGCTGTGATGTTAAAGTGAGAGCTGTCTAGGGTAAGTTTGGTGGGTTGGAAGATTAGTAATTTTGTTTTGTTTGGGTTGAGTATTAGTTGGGCATCGGATAACCAAGTTTCAATAGAAGAAAATGCTTCCTGTGTGACTTTTTGCAGTTCTGGTAGGGAGTGGGCTGTGCAGATGATGGTTGAGTCATCTGCGTACTGTATGAGTGTGCCATGTGTTGTGGATGAGGCTAGATTATTGGTGAAAATAGAGAAGAGTAGGGGTCCCAGGATGAACCCTTGGGGAACTCCTATGGAGACTGGTAGTTGGGGGGATAGGTTGTCCTGCCAAACAACTGCTTGTTGGCTATCAGATAGGTAACTCTGAAACCAGTTGATGACTGGTTGAGAGAAGGATAGGTTATTGAGAAGAGTGATGAGTTGTTTGTGTGGGACCATGTCGAAAGCTTTAGAGAGGTCTAGGAAGGTAGCTGAGGAGAGATAACCTGCATTTTTATTTTGTAGGATAGTGTTAGAGAAAGAGAGTAAGGTGGTGGTGGTGCTATGGTTAGGTCAGAAACCGTGTTGTGTGTTGGAGAGGAGGTTGTTAGCAAGGAGGTGATCTGAGACTTGAGAATGAATGCATCTCTCTAGTAGAGAGAATAGCTATGGGGCGGCAATTGGTTAGATCTGTGGAGGGGCCTCCTTTGTGTAGGGGAATTATGTGTGAGACTTTCCATAGTGTAGGAACATAACTTTCTGACAGAGATCTGTTAATCAAGAGTGATACGGAGTAGGCTAGAGCGTCAGCTGCAAGTTGAACGTATTCACCTGGGAGGTTGTCTGCTGCTAATCTGGTGGTTTTAAGTTTAGTTAGTAGTTGTTTTATTTTGGAGGTAGGAACAGGAGAGAAAGATAAGCTAGTTGGGAGATTGTTAGTTCTAGTTGATGGTGTGGGTTTATGGGGGGGTTGTGTTGTCTAGCTAGTGATAGTTTGATTTGTGTGAAATGATTGTTGAAAGAGGTAGCAATATTTTCGGAGGAGTAAGTTAAGTTAGGAGTGGGTGTACTTACTTTACCTAGGTGGAGGATGGAGTTTATTGAGGACCAGAATTGTTTGGGGTTATGTTGGGAGGAGGTAAGGGCAGACTGGTAGTACTGGATTTTGTCCTGTTTTATAAGCTTTTTGGTTCTATTGCGTAGTTCTAGGAATTTTTGCCTAGTAGAGGAGGTTTTGCGCCAGTTATCCCATGCTTTATCCCTGTTTTTCATTTCAGACTTCGTGTTTTTTGTAGCCATGGGGATTGTTGGGCTCTAGTTCAGGAATGTCTTATGGAGGCATGGTAATTAAGGTTGCTTAGGAATGTTTTATTAAAGTAGTCAACTGCATCATCTAGTTTGAGGTATTTTAGAGGTTGCCAGTTACAATCTTTTAGGGATGAGCTGAATGAGAGAGGGCTGAAGTTAGTTTTTTTGCATATTTGACAGTAGATGATGGGTTTTGCTTTATAAAGGTGTTTTCTTAGTAAGAAGGTTGGGGAGTGATCACTGTCAGATAAGCAGCCTGCTATATATGGCTGGGGTCTCTTATTGACTAGTATCCGAGCAAGGGTAGTGTGTTTGTTGGAGTTATTTATCCTAGTAGGTGACTGGACTAGTTGGGCGAAGCCATGATGATTTACATGATGGGTTGGGTGGTTGCTACAGCAGGATTGCCAGTCAGTGTTGAAGTCTCCTAGAATTAAAGTTTCATGGGGTAGGTGGTGGGTAGTCCAGCTGAGGAGGTTTTCAAGTGGAGGGATGTTGTGGCCAGGTGGAAAATAGCAACCTATTATGTTTAGGGTTTTATTTTGGTTTATTTTAAGGTTGGCATGTATTATTTCTTTCTTACCTATTTGGGGAGCTGCTAACTTTAAGATCTGGATGTCTAGATGCTGCTTAAATATTATAGCTATACCACCTCCTTTTTTGTTTAGTTGGTCTACTCTTAGTATAGTGTAAACAGCAGGGAGGATTTGCTCATTAGTAATGTGTGGTTTTAACCATGTTTCTGTAAGGATCACTACATCAGGGGAGTAGAAGTCTATGGTGGCATGGAATTCATGCACCTTGTTGCATATACTTCTAATATTTAGGCTTATCAGGAGGTCGGTTGGCTTTCTATTGGCTGTGATTTGGGAGATGTGGTTTACATTTTCAGTCAGTAATGTATTAACTTACAAGTTACGTGTATCACATAGAAGGGCTGCTGCAGCAGCTTTCTGTAAGAGGACTACCACGGTATTGATAATGTTTAGGCAATTTCCAAGATTTTTCTCTGCTTTTGCAATTGAGACATTCAGAGGCACCACACACGTCAGGGAGAGGGGGAAGAGGGTCTGATGGGTTCTGTAATGAGGCTTATAGTACTGGAAATGTATGAAATGTCAAGTTATCACTGCGAATACCACAAATTTACATAATGGTAACAATCATATATTCCAGAAATGCATACACTTCTTCAGTCATATTTAAAGAAGTGTAATATTACAAAGATTTCAAACTCTGGAGTGCAATCAGGTCTCTAATGGAACCGGTACATATCGGTGTTTATAAGTACCATAAATGTTATTAGATGTTTAATTAGTTGTAACTTTAAAAGTATAATGTAAAACTATCACTGCCCTCGTTTTTCTCTATGAAATAAAAGTATTTGCTATTAAACACTTATCTGTCCTTTTCTTGTATCATTTTTCCCACTGCAGTGGCACTTCTATTACAGTCAGTGCAGGTGCAGAATTGATCACTACCACCCCCATCTGTCCAGAGACAGCTACACAAGGTAGGAGTAGTGACTACACTCCTGTGTATACCTCACAATGTGGCAACGTGGTAATCCAGCAGCCTGAGCTTCAGGACCTGGTAGAGACTGCAGTGGACACTGTGGTGTAGAGGCAATCGGGCCCATATGAAAGTCCTTTTAGTAAGTGCAAGACCCACTGTCCAACTCCCTCCACACTGGGGACTCCCCACCTAGGAACATCATGGCAGGCAAGACATTGAGGCCCTCTGGACTGGGGTGGTATATTAACTGCAAGGGTCTCATCACCATCCCCTTTGTGCCGGTACACAATCTGTACATTTGTCTGCCCTTATAACTGTCATCCCCACATAATGTTCTTGCCTGTCTTGTCAGTCTTATATGTTATTGTCAATACCATTATCTAAACCTTAACCCTCTTTCCTATGCACTCTGCCCCCTCTTCCTTACTCACCTTCCATTTTGCGCATGCAAATCTATATATACAGATATAGCTGTATCTCTCTCTCTCTCTCTATATATATATATATATATCCACACACACACACACACACACACACACACACATATATATATATATATATATATATATATATATATATATATATATATATATATCCACATACACACACACACACACACACACACACACACACACACACACATATATATATATATATATATATATATATATATATATATATATATATATACATATAAAAAATCATGGAGGTCTAGCCACATCAAAAAATATTGCCCATCTTCTTTTACCTCCTCCATCACATGCCTTTTAGTTTATGCCTTTTGCATTTTCTTTGTCTGCTCTCTCTCTCTCTCTCCCCTTTTTCTGACTGCCCTGTCTTCTCCCTTTCCTAACATATAAAAACCAGAACAGAGTGTCCGTATGAGGATCATTCAAAGTGAAGTAAAAGGCTGCAACCATTTTGTTAAGCTGCTAACCAGTGACATTGAGCCTTACTCAACACAAGCTCTGAGGTTAAGTTCTTGTGAGAGCAGCACATCTCTGCACTAACTACCGATTGCCAATAGTGTTCAAAAGCATTAGTGAATTTATAAATAAGTGTAGCATGTGCAAAATACCGAGCTTGTTTTACACATATTTACATTCTTCTTGGCTTAGTTTCCACAAATTCAGATATGCCAAACTGTAGCGGGTATTCCTAAGGAAGCCTAAGAACTTCCAATACAATCACATTGTCCTTAGTTTACTTGTTTATGTATTATAGTGTCACTGTTCATATATTTGTCTTTCAAACATGTGAAGCATGGAACTATGAGTACCCACTTTGTCTTTTTTTCTGCTTTTCTCATCTGTTCCCTCTTGAAAAAAGGCAAGCATGGATGTAGTAAATGTTATAATTTCCATCAATTTTCCAAACACAGTGAATTCTGGTGTCACCTTTTGACATCCATCTGCTTTGTGTTAGAACCCCAAACTGGAAAAAATATAGCTTTCCTTCATGATCTTGGAGAAGAGAAATGCTCTGTCATTCAGCTTTTTACCTGTCCTTTGTCAGTATGACACCCACAATATAAAAATGTCCCAAAAGTTGGGTCAGTCTTACAGGAAGCATATATAAAAAATGGGTTCCGTCAATTTGTTTTGATTCACTACTTCGAACTCCACTTCACCGAGTCCACTTATTCGAAGTAGTGAAACTTTGAACATTGACTTCAGCAGTCACACTGTAGCGTGGAATGGGAATATTCCCTTTTCCCCGCTGTAGTGAGATCTCGGAATTGGTATATTTAAGTAGGGGGGTGGGGGGCACCGCCCTCCTCATGGGCGGTGCTGCAAAAACATGTTTTAGTGTTTTTCTTTGGGGGTACTAGACTTCAGCGAAAGTGCACTTTCATTTAAGTGGACTTTCGCTGAAGTGTAGTGTCTACTGATTAATTTTGGAGGTGTCTTTTCGATGTTAAGCAGTAGACCCATATAAAACATATAATTTCTGGTTTGTGTCCCATTATGAATGAAATCCTTTATGTTTCTGTTATAGACTAATGACGGATGGAACATCCAGCCTGTCTCTGTGTTCTTTTCTTTTGCACCAAGGCATTCTATAACTTAAAATAGGCCCCATAGAACTGTAGTTCGAACAAGTACATTTGGAAACAGTCTGAACATATGACTGGCCAGTATTTTTAATAAAATAATAATAATGGTATTATGCTCACAGTTGTCATAATATGGATCTTATTTAGGTATAAAAAACATGGAATTTTGTTTCACCATTCCTAAGTAATAAGAAAACATAATAAAACTCTCCTGAAACCATTAATATGTTCTCAACATACACGTCATGACATACACTTTTAGTTACCTTTGCTTTCAGGAATCTGTTGGCAGGTGCTATGAGGAAGCTTAGACCGAACAGGCTACATAATGTTGACATCCAAAATGTCACCAACCTTCAGAACAGACAAAGAACATACTCTTAGCACCCAGTATGTATAAGGGTGGGGAAAATATAATTTTAAAATGATTCAGAATAAGCAGGCTAAGATACACCTAAAACAGTTTCTTTAAACAAAATGTTTTAAATGTTCAGTTAGCTGCAATTTACAATGCTCTACATCCATTAAAGACCACATTACAAAAGACATTTTTCTGTTGCACTATTACTCTCTTGCCAAAGAAGTGGTTGTGAGGTAGCAGTTTTAAGTGAGGAGCATACTACATTGGAAGATTAACTGTACCAGACAATACTGTTTTTCTCGGTATCACTAAAAATAAGAGAGGACTGTGAAGAAAATATATCAAATCTACCTAAACTGTTCACACAGATATCATTTTAACCACATTTTCGTGTAGCAGCGTAGCCCATGCAGTGAAAAAGAAGCACGTTATAGAATCCATCTCAACTACATATCTGACATGAATGCACCGAGGCCTGGTGAAATAATCACAAAAACAGGCACTGTTTGAGGACTTCAGACTTTACAGACCATGAGCAGTCTTACAATCCAAAAGTTCTTACTAAACCAACCACACTGAGAAACACAGAAATGAACGCTTTAACTGCTTCACTGTGTTTTTATCCAAACTCCCAGACTTAATCAGATAGCAAGTATAAAACCAATTAAGACATTTGTAATCCTCAAAAATCAATTAAGTAAATCAATTAAGCAATCGTCAGGAAATAATAAAAACAATTACAGTTTTAAAGAGAAAGTGCAAAGTGTACAAACTTGAAAGGGAAATATGCCACCAATAGCATATCTATAATTGGTAAAAGGTAATAAAGAAAATAAAATATAATGAAAAATAAATAAATACATAAATAAATAAAATAAAACCAACCCTAGGTTCAAGTATAAATATCCTAGCATAGAAACTTTGTATATATATATATATATATATATATATATATATATATATATATATATATATATATGTGTGTGTATATGGGGTCTACCTTTAAATCTCAAAAGACTTTCAGTATCTCGAGATTTAAACACCGGGCACCCACAATACTGAATTATTAAAAAAACAAATGTCACTATACCAAAAATTCATAATACTGAATTTTTAGTAAACAAAGTTAAGTTTTTTAATATAACCTCCACCGCAACATCACAAACACCACCTCCCCACTAAAATCTAACTAAGACACTAAACATACACACCTACAAAACCTATGCATAAGCAGGGGGGCAAGCCACCGTGTGCCCCCCATACCTCCACTACTTATCTATACCAACTCCGAAGTTGGACTACTACGAACTACAAAAAAAAAACACCTACCGTTATGCACTTTACACTTATTCTCACACCATCACACATACAAGCGAAAAACACATACTACATATCCAAAAAACACACTGCTTTCAACACTAACACACACACACACACACACACATTTACACACATTCACACACACACACACACACACACACACACACACACACACACACACACACACACACACACACACACACACACACACTCACCCATCTAACCCATCCAACTCCTGAAACTTCCCACAAAACTAAAAAACAAAAAACCCTACCCAAAACCCATAAACACTTACAACCTACCTGAATCTCCATACACAGCCACACATTGTCCGCCATATCTAACTCCCGGGCCACAATGAGCCACAAACACAAACACAGCACACCACCAAACAGTAGATTCAGTAATATAAATCTCAGTAAAGTGCAGTTTCGATTAACTGCACTTTCGATATTTTAGTCTCAAGATACTGAAAGTCGATCTTTCAGTATTTCAAGATTTAAAAGGGATCATATATATATATATATATATATATATATATATATATATATATATATATATATATATATATATATATATATATATATATATATATATATATATATATATATATATATATATATATATATATATATATATATAAAATTAACCGCACTCAAAAAAATTGAACGAAGAGAAGAAATTTTAACTAAGAACTGAACTTCGTGACAATAAAAGCATTCAAAACAATAGTAAATCACACCAACAACTCTTGTAGAACTTTAGCGCTTTCGTCTTATTTATTATCAAGACTTCTTCAGAAAGACATGTTTCATAAGTATGAGCAACCATTTTCACTTCCTTTATATACATTAGTTCTAGCAGGCCATTTAAATTAACAACAGTTCCTTTCCAATAGTAAAGTGTGAACAAGCAGGGTGCCGTGTGCATTTTCATTAACATTACAATCGCAGTTACTTAAGGTAAATTAGTCAGACAGTAATAGCCTTGTGGTGCCGTGTGCATACTAAAAGGGATTGTGTACAAAAAGGGATCATGTGCAAAAAAAGGGGATTGTGTGCAAAAAGGGACTGTGTGCAAAAAGGGATTGTGTGCAAAAAAAAAAAAAAATTATAAATTTATGGGGCAACCGGGAAGGATGACAGTCATGCTGTGATGATCACGTAACTTATGAGTCTTTGCCTCCAAACGTAAGTAAAGAAGGGAACGGAGGAAGGTGGAGGAGTCAGGTAGAGAGTCCTACTATGCTTTGGTATCGGTGTGTCTGTAGAGTAATGTGTGGGTATGCCACCTGATGGGGAAGTGGGAGGAATGCGGTGTGGACTTGAGGGGGGGGTTGGTAGGGGGCCGCCCATGACAAGGAGCATATGAATGACAGAGTGTCCCAGAACTTTTGTTAATTTAAATGGCCTGCTAGAACTAATGTATATAAAGGAAGTGAAAATGGTTGCTCATACTTATGAAACATGTCTTTCTGAAGAAGTCTTGATAATAAATAAGACGTAAGCGCTAAAGGTGTGATTTACTATTTTTTTGAATGCTTTTATTGTCACGAAGTTCAGTTCTTAGTTTTGTATATATATATATATATATATATATATATATATATATATATATATATATATATATACATATATATAAATATATATATATATATATATATAAACATAGAAGGTGGGTGCATAAAAATACTTGTAAATATATGTAAATGTATGACTACTTCTGGCGTGCAAATAATTTTGATAAAATCCATTAGGAAAGCATCTTTATGTACAACTAATCCAACTAACCTTACTCTGTCAAGCAGTGCCTATTTTGTGCTTACTAGTTGCTTGAATCACATGAGAGTGCTGGGTGCTGTTTTTCCTCCTCTATTTAGTGTTTTCTGGTGAAATAATCAGTAACAAAGGTCTGTCTTGTAAATGTACCACTTGAATCTATTGTCGCATACATGAGATTTTCCTTATATGTGTTTCCCCATAGCTTATGACAGTTTAATTGAATTGCTGAAATTCTACTTTATGAGGTTGCAGACAGGGGCTATAGTAATATTGGTGAGCTGAATTGCATTCATTCATTTTCCAGTTACCATCTAAATCCATTTCAAGGTCACTGGGAGTCAGAGATTATCCTGCTAATCACTAGGTGCAAGTCAGAAGAACTAGTAATAAACAGGGTACCAACCAAATAAAGGATGCAGATATTGACTTGCTATCACATGACAAGGACACAAGATCAAGTTGAAGGAATGCCAATTTACCTATGGAACTTCTTTTGATGTTGGAGAAAATAGGAGCACCCAGAGGAAAAAGAAAACGTAGAGATAGATCTTGCATACTACACATACACATCATCTCACTTGAGGATCGAACTGGAAAACCAAGGCATCAACACTAGCAGCTATACTGCTGTACTACCAAAAAAGAAATATGTTTCTAATAAAGGTCATGGGTAGCGATGACAAAGATAACACAGCTCACTTCTGAGCATGGGGGGCACACTTTGTCATTCCCACCCCTATAATTTAAGAACTTATAAAAATGCAGCATTATAGGCTGATGTCTTAATATAATAAAAGGAAGAACCAAAAGAGCATTAGTATCAAAATGAGCTGATTAAATATTGAAGTGTCTTTGCTATTGCTATTAGTCGTTATTTATTTATTTATGCATTGTTATTCACCAGCTAGTCTCACTATGAATTATCAAGGAAACCTGGAAAATTC
Organism: Protopterus annectens; assembly: GCF_019279795.1. Taxonomy (NCBI): domain Eukaryota; kingdom Metazoa; phylum Chordata; order Ceratodontiformes; family Protopteridae; genus Protopterus; species Protopterus annectens. The sequence continues at coordinate 423,903,694 of NC_056744.1, read as the reverse complement.
CCCTAAAATTTGTGGAGGAGGCAGTTTTAACTGTGTGACTCCAAGATGACAGAGAGCAATATTTTGAAGGAGCAAGAAGTGTGGAAATTTGGTGTCAGAGCAGGGAAGTTTGTTTCTAATGCAAAGACTGGCGGGAGATGTTGTGGAGTCAATTTCATAAGACTGAATCTTGGAACATCAAACCGGCTTCTCCTCTGAAAGTATTTTTTGGGGTCAGGTGTTTGCCTTTTCCCCAGTGTACAGTAATCTTGGAGTTGGGTATCTATATATATGTGTGTGTATATATACACACACACACACACACACACACACACACACACACATATATATATATATATATATATATATATATATATATATATATATATATATATATGGGTCTACTTTTTCTTATCGAAAGCTCATCCTTTTCAAAAAGAAAAAGTACGACCCCATTTACATGAAAGTGCACTTAAACAAAAGTGCACTTTCCCAACTACCGGTTCAACGAACCAGTAATAGTAAAAAAAAAAAAAACACTGCAGCACTGCATCACGCTACAGTGAGGATAAGGGAATATACCTGGTTCCCCACTGTAGTGTGATCTCAGAGTTAGTTTATATAAAGTAGATGGGGTGTGGGGCTTGCCCCCCTGCAAAAATGACATTGTAGTGTTTTGTTTTGTTTTTTTTATTATTACTGCTTCGTTGAACCAGTAGTTGCGAAAATGCACTTTCGTTTAAGTGCACTTTCATGTAATTGGGCTTGTCCGTTTTCTTTTCAAAAGGTTGAGCTTTCGATAAAAAAAGTAGACCCATATATGGTTCAATATTATTATGTGTGTCATGTGAATGCACAAGTATATGCATGTACCTGTGTACATTTTTGTGAGTAATAAATACAATATGCAAAAGAAGTTTTTAATATAGATAGATAGTAACACAGTCTATATTTCTTGGTCTTGAGTAGGTATGTTTTGTCTTCCTTCCAGGAAGAATGATAAAGAAAAGTGGAAGTTCCCTGAGCTATCATAACCAAGGGTCTAAAACAAATGACCCCACAGTACTATAATGCCACACTTTCAAAATGGCTGAGCTCCTGTTTGTGGGAATCTATTTGAGTCACCAAGGAGTTAAGTAGTGGCATGCTCTGTATCATCTCTTCTCTTGGCTAAGATTTCAGGCTTACCTCAGTTATGACTGCCTCCAATTTGAAGCCTGATGACAATGCCAGTAATTGTTCATATTCAGCACATCCTCCATGCACTCTTTGTGTTGGTATGCCATGGTACAAGAAGGAGGAAAATATGTCACTTCCACAATGTTTCATTGCTGTTCCCATGCTCCACATTGCTGCCTCAAATGCAGACACCATGCTCCACATTGCTGTATTATATACAGACACCATGCTACATACTGCTGTGTCATATGCAGATACCATGCTCCACACTGCTGTGTCATATGCAGACACCATGCTGCATACTGCTTTATCATATGCAGACACCATGCTCCACATTGCTGCATCATATGCAGACACCATGCTAAATACTACTATCATATGCAGACACCATGATCCACATTGCTGCATCACATGCAGACACCATGCTACATACTGCTTTATTATATGCAGACACCATGCTCTACATTGCTGCATCATATGCAGACACCATGCTCCACATTGCTGCATCTTATGCAGACACCATGCTACATGCTGCTGTGTCATATGCAGACACCATGCTCCACACTGCTGTTTCATACTCAGACATTGTGGTCCACATTGTTGTCTTATCTTCAGTTTTCACATTCAATCAAACCTATTCCTAAGATATACCTCTCAACTGTCCAGAATTTTACAGAATGTCCAGATTTTTGCATGATATTTTTGGACTGCTCCTCATACAATTTATGGCTTTCTGGCAAATCATTGAAGATTGAAGTCACCAAATAACAGACATTTGAATTTCAGACTTTGTATGCTTCAGAAAATGTGTGCCAATGCAAAAACATGTTATCCTAGCCACTTAAAATCTGACCCTGACTTTAGGCCTTAATCCCCCATTAATTGTAGCTTTGTCAAGAATTCTTGCAGTAAGACAGGACATATTACTATGTTTTATGTGTCCCACACTGCTGTCTCATTTGTGATCCACATAGTCTGCACCTCTCTCTCTCTCTCACACATATTATTCCCATGACATACTCTTCTGTTCTCATCTGTTTTCATCATACTAGCTACTGCTGTTTCACCCACTCTTCCCATACTCAGTGACTGCCTTCTTTTTTCATTTGCTGTTTCATCTGGTATAGCAGTCTTCCATTATCACCAAACTCCTAGGTGTTACCATCTCAAAACCCTTGATGCATTCTATCCCTATGCCACATACATCCACTGCTGTTTCATCTACTTTCTACATGCTTCACACTGCTAACTTTTTTGATTTTCACATGTCCCAATCTGATGTCTCAACATCTGTTATTCTCATGCTCAGAATAGTTTCCTCGTCTCCTGTCTCCATGTTCTGTGCTGTTGTCAATGATTTTGTACAATGTCTTATCTACAATCTCCATCCTACACCATTCTGTCTCCTTTTCTGATTGCATTGCACACACTGCTGTCTCTAGTGTTACTTCCATTTTCTGCAGACTCATGTCTGTTGCCCCCTTATCCATAATGTCATACCTGCTGAGTTTAGTTGCATTCTCCACACTGTTTTCTAGCCAGAATCAGAAGTGAATGAAGGTATCAAGTGAAGAACAATGGCATGAGACTGGATCTCCTCACAACTAGCTTCTTTGTGATGGAGCTAAAAGACTTCTGTGAATGATGCCGAAAGCTGCTCAGAGTCAGGTAGGTAAGGAGGAAGTGAATAAACATCCAACACAATACAGGCAAGGAGGAAACCTGAAACTAAAAATTAAGGTTCCATCTCATTTGATGTAATTGTACGGATCCCCTTTAGATGCCAGAAATCTCACTTCACCGACAAGGAATCCGTCGGGCCAAAATCACCGACAACACAGATGACCGACAAGGTGAGAACCCGACGGACTCGGTAAGTGTGCGATAGAGTGAGGGATTTAGTGTTAGGGAGCGGACAGGTAAGTGTGCGATAGTGAAGGACTGTAGTTTTAGGGGTGGGTTAAGTGAGTTAGGGTTAGGGTGCAGGTAGGGTGTGTGTGCGATAGTGACGGACTGTGGATTTAGGGGTGGGTTAAGTGAGTTAGGGTTAGGGTGCAGGTAGGGTGTGTGCGCGATAGTGACGGACTGTGGGTTTAGGGGTGGGTTAAGTGAGTTAGGGTTAGGGTGCGGGTAGGGTAAGTGTGCGGTTGTGTCGGACCTTAGGGTTAGGGTTTGGGTTACGGTTAGTGCATGTATGGTTGTGTGTATTGTCGGTATTTTGTGTTGTCGGTCTTTTGGTGTCGGTGATTTGTGTTTCGGCGTTGTGGCATTTCGGTTAACTGAAGGGGATCCAATTGTACTTGTAGGTGATGCACTTTGTGTGAGTTAAGCAAGGAAAATTTGTCATCAGACATGCAACAAAGACTATCTGACTGCCCTAAAGGGCTGCTGACCTCATCTTACACTGATGTAAAGAAGGCTTTCTGCACAAGGGAGGATAACATTGTAAATAAACATGGAACAAATATGATGAAAGATTAAGCAAAGCATGTTGATGTGTGCTGTCATTGCAGACCCTCGTTTTTTAGAAAACAACGGTTACAGAAAATAGCCCCAGGTCTAATTATTTCTCCCACAGACTGCCACCAGAAATGAATCTTGACATCTTCACAGAGTCAATCACCAGTGCAGGTGGGGATCTGTTTTACAAATATGCTACTTTTGTCAAAGGATGAAAAGAGAACACTTTACATATGAGATGGCCAACTGATAGCGAAAGCAGGCACTGTGGGCGCAGAGTACGTAGGGATTAAAGAGTAGTAAAAAAATGTAGGAACAAGTGCTATAAAAGCACAAAGGAGTGCATCTCATGAATTCAATTAATTAATGTGAGAACAGCTACTAATCCACAGTGGTGCAGCGGTAGCGTTGCTGCCTCACAGCAAGAGGTTTTCCCGTTCGATTCTCGGCTGGAGTGTGGGATGTGCCTTCTTTGTGGAGTCTGCATGTCCTCCCCATGGTTGAGTGGTGTTCTAAAGACATGCATAAATGGGCATGCCTTCGTTGAAGGTTGGACATCGAGTTGGCACCTCGGCGTTTGTGAAAATCTACTGCCAATCATTAGCGACTGGAGTTCCACTGTGGCGATCCCTAACCGGGAAAAGCCGAAAGAACAACAATGTGAGAACAGCTACTGAGAATAAACATAAAAGAAAAAGGGCAAAGAAAATGATGTACAGGTGACAAAAGTGCACCAGTATGGGTAGTACACAGATGGACAATAGGGAGACCAGTGTGGTTAATGGACCATTGCCAACAAATATCAAAGAAAATTGCAGATATCAAATATCCAAAAACTGCTTTTATAGGTTGAAGTTATAAAGGACTGTAAAAAAATGCATGTTAGTTGTTGAGGTTCTAGATTGTGTATGATGGCCATAGAGCATGGAAAATCTGTAACCCATCAGGTATCTTTCAATGCAACTGCTATAAGTCTCCCAAATGTAGTGAGTCATGCAAAGGATTTGTGCCACTACTGATATTAGTCTCTTAATGTCCAGCTAGTCTGTTGACACTAGGGGAGATGTTTGAAACTGTAATCATAACAGAAAACAAAAGTATGAGTGAACTGTGTGACACTAAGGAACACTTTATTATATCAGCATTAACTGTGCATACCTCTCAACCTCTTTAAGTAAGAAATCTGGCCAAAGCCATAAAAAGGGGTACAAATTGGAACAATTTTGAAATATTGCTCGTACAGACTTAGAAAGTTGATAAAATAACAGGTTTTGCATTAGCATGACTTTTCTGAAGGGTATGAAGTCTAAAACTCAAATGTCTACCATTATTTTCTAACTTCAATCTTTAATGATTTGCCACTAATTTGCCAGAAGCCACAATTTTATGAAAAATGGACCAAAAATATAAGGCAAACATCTGGACATTCTGCGAAAATCTGTACAGTTGAGAGGTAGTCTGTGCAAACAACTGAAATGACAATGTTCGGGTTTCAAGTAGCTAAGGTTTGTATTCTTGTCTTCTTTAGTTTACACCTGCATAGAAATGATAAATGGAAGGATATCTACATCAGTAGCCCATTGGTTTTCTTTATGATCTGAGCTCCTTTGGTCAAACATGCATGAATCTGGGGTCAAGATGCTAACCTGGCAGAAGCTGATCAGTATTAAACATGAAACATTTCTACTTTTTTATAATAGTTATTTCCTAGTGCTGTTTCGAAATTTCTCGTATGACACTGTTTTTATTATAGAATTATTTTCATGTACTGTATGTTGACATATCTGGTGTACTTAATCTATAACTAGGTCATGACTGAAAAGGTGTCCGTCCTTGCCCAATTCACCTACCTAAATACAAAAAAGCAATTCATAATTTGCAGCTTTACTGTAGATGATGTAACATTCTATGTACTGACGATTGTTACTGCAATTTTACGAAACTGGTTACAACAACTATCCTCTTTTATTACGCATGCCGTAACCTCATTGCCAAAAAAAAATCTATAAAGCAACATTTGTCAGAGTCAGCTGTCTGCTTTCGATGTTGCAATAGCTGTGTGCATACAGGCACATTTTGGTTTCTTTTTGCATAATGCTGTTATCTTTAGTCTTTTACTATAAAAGTAAAGTAGTCAGATTGATAGATATTCAGCAGATTTGATTAGGAAAACAAGGTATATCCTACACACACACACACACACACACACACACACACACACACACATATATATATATATATATATATATATATATATATATATATATATATATATATACACACTTTTTAAAAATAGAATTTTATGATTTATTTTGTGCAATAAGATGTGTTAGAACTTCAGGAAAAAATGGCTTATTTTTCTGAGTAAAATCAATCCAACACAAAGGTACAGGAACGGAAATTGGCGGGGCAATACAGTCCACATACACTATTCCAACCACTTCTGGTTTCCAGTCAACACTATGTTCACTTCAGCACAAACTAATACAAAATCCGGTCAAGATAAAAACGTTTAAATTTATTAACCCAATGACAAAATTCGGCAAGCGCTTTCACCCAAAAGGGTTTCTTCGGGCCATAAAACAGGAAAAAATACAAATTCAAAGTGTCCTATATATACTCTATATATGCTCAGCTGACAATGACATCATTTCCTACTACAGGATAACGCTCTAACTAAATAGAATACTTAAAAATTCTTAAAATTTGTACATAAATATATTGTTTTTCACCCATTAAAACTATATTATACATATATATGTGCATCACTAAATTAATATTAGTCCATTATTCATACATACCTAAAAATATATAAAAATTTCGGTTTCTTAATACATTCAAATTTCATTCATAGACTTATAACACGAACATATGGTATATAAAATTAATAAGCAATGATGAATTCCTTGAGTCTATACCCTAACTCTTCTCCCTTTTAATATCGGCTTCAGGGGTACTCTCTCATTCAGTCCAGGGGGTCGGTCCGCTCTCAACCTTATAATCCACTTAGTTTCAATCTGTTCAGTCTGATTCATTATATCACCTCTCCTTATGGTGGGTCTCTTCATCTGTATAACTAAAAAGTTAAACACATGTTCAGATGAAGTTTCTATAACATGTCTAGACAAGGCATTTTTATCGGATTTGATTCGAATATTGTATTGATGTTCCCTAATCCTATCTTTAAATCTCCTGTCGGTCTTGCCCACATAAAACACTGGGCAAGACCGACAGGTGGCAAGATAGATCACATGTTTGGTGTTACAAGTTGCTCTAGGGTGAAAATAATAACAATGCTGAGTGACTGGTTGAGTAAACATGGCTGTACTATCTATCATAGGGCAATAGCTACACCTATGACAGGGTTGAGTGTTCCATTAATGAGACCAAACATAAGGTGGTTATCAACTCTCTGTGAACCACATAGCATCCTCTGTAAGTTAAGCCGATTCTTAAACCTAAAACTAGGTCTACTACCCACTATGCCCTGAATATCGGGATTAACTGTCAGCAAATCCCAATGCTTAGAGTATATATATCTAATCGCACTAACATCTTGCGTGTAGTAAATTGACACTCTAGTTTCATTTCTGATAGAAACCGCCTTGTCCATCGTACTTGTTCGTTCTAAGGTGGTCTCATTCCTGGCCATAAAATATGGTGTTGCCCTGTCCTTTCTGAGGTCATCAATCCCCATAAAGCCTTTCTCTATTTCTTGTGAATGGTAGGATCTATCAAATAATTGTCATTGTAATTTCAATAATTCATTCTGAAAACCAGTTTCAGTTGAGTTAAGTCGTGAGACTCGCATCATCTGTCCTCTTACTATATTATTAAAAACATACCTGGGGTGCATACTGGTCCTGTGTAAAAGAGAATTTCTATAACAGGATTTCCTATGGACCCCAGTATTCAATAACCCATTGGGGAGTCTCTCAACAAATACATCTAAGTAAGAAACCATTGTATGTGAAGCATTCATTGTGAATCTTAAATAAGTTGTCAAAGAATTAATACGTGTCAAAAAGTTAGATAATTCATCTATACCTGCAGTCCAAATCAAAAAAAGGTCGTCTACAAATGTACATAGAATACAACTGACCTTTTAAATAGTTCCATTTCAAATAAGCTGTTTCTTTCCCAATCAGCCATAACCAGGTTGGCGTAGCTATTGGCACATGAAGTAGCTATTGGCACTGAACCAGTCACTCAGCATTGTTATTATTTTCACCCTAGAGCAACTTGTAACACCAAACATGTGATCTATCTTGCTACCTGTCGGTCTTGCCCAGTGTCTTATGTGGGCAAGACCGACAGGAGACTTAAAGATAGGATTAGGGAACATTAATACAATATTCAAATCAAATCCGATAAAAATGCCTTGTCTAGACATGTTATAGAAACTTCATCTGAACATGTGTTTAACTTTTTAGTTATACAGATGAATAGACCCACCATAAGGAGGGGTGATATAATGAATCAGACTGAACAGATTGAAACTAAGTGGATTATAAGGTTGAGAGCAGACCGACCCCCTGTACTGAATGAGAGAGTACCCCTGAAGCCGATATTAAAAGGGAGAAGAGTTAGGGTATAGACTCAAGGAATTCATCATTGCTTATTAATTTTATATACCATATGTTCGTGTTATAAGTCTATGAATGAAATTTGAATGTATTAAGAAACCAAAATTTTTATATATTTTTAGGTATGTATGAATAATGGACTAATATTAATTTAGTGATGCACATATATATGTATAATATAGTTTTAATGGTTGAAAAACAATATATTTATGTACGAATTTTAAGAATTTTTAAGTATTCTATTTAGTTAGAGCTTTATCCTGTAGTAGGAAATGATGTCATTGTCAGCTGAGCATATATAGAGTATATATAGGACACTTTGAATTTGTATTTTTTCCTGTTTTATGGCCTGAAGAAACCCTTTTGGGTGAAAAAGCTTGCCGAATTTTGTTATTGGGTTAATAAATTTTAACGTTTTTATCTTGACCGGATTTTGTATTCGTTTGTGCTGAAGTGAACATAGTGTTGACTGGAAACCAGAAGTGGTTGGAATAGTGTATGTGGACTGTATTGCCCTGCCAATTTCCGTTCCTGTACCTTTGTGTTGGATTGATTTTATTCATTTATATATTCAGGATTCGGGACTCTTGGGCAGCAGTTGGAGTTTATTTTATCTTTTTTGTTACCTGCTGCCTGATAGTCATGGCGGAGCCAGTCGTACCTAACTTAGAATTACCTTACAATCCCCAGAATGGTGGGGATCTTGATAGGTTTGAAAACTGTATATCCGGAAAGGAAAATCCACTATTTTCGTATGATGTGGCCTCGGATTCGAATGAAGGGTTAGACGCAGAAGTTAGCTGCAGTGGCCTGTCTACATTGAGCAATCAATTAGAGATGGACTTCATCAAACTAAAGAGATTGCAGCTTCAGCGTCAACATTTTGAAGTGTGCATTTCCCGAAAAATCATACCGAGGGGGGCTGCGAATTTTAAAAATGCCAACTACAGGCACATTATATCCAAAACTTTTGTATAAGTGGCAACAAATCAATATTGACACTAGTTTGCAGTATATGATGCTATTAAATGATTATTTTCGTCCAGAAGAGGAAACATTGCATAGTGGAATCAGAAAGCAACAATGTTTCATTTCAGGAACATACCCTGTAGCAGCAGTTGATAAAAGCTTCGAGAGACTTTTAGACAATGTTTTTATGTATGAAAAGAAATTGGTGGAACAAAAACAAAACAAGATTCGTAGAGATACCACCGATTTCCAGGAAGGCCAAGTCTTTACTTGGCCTAAGACTACGTTTGTTAAGGATAGACTGGGAAAGGGTCCTAATAATAAGACCCTTGATATAAGAAATGCTGGACAAAATGTATTTAATGACAGAAATATACAATCTGTCAAGTATGCTGTGAAAAATGATATACCTGTTAGTAATGTAGGTAACAATGTTGTCACCACAGCTTTAATACATCAAGAGAATGGTAACAGAAATGTATTGGTACCTCCTATTGTAGATTCTGAATGTCTGAATGAAAATGATAGTCCTAGGACATTATATAGTAATGTCGTTGTGAATTCTGGACAGTTAATAGAAACATCTGACCAAACAGAGAAGGGTGAGTTAATAGAAACTTCTGACCAAACAGAGAAGGGTGATCCTTCAGTCAGAAGGAAAATCAAAAGTAATCGCAGTGCCGACCCAAACATTGGGTCATCTGGTCTGACCCCTTTCCCGATTTCCATGCCCTGGAAGGGAGGGAGGGACAGATCCATGAGCAGGGGAAGGCAGAAGAGACTGATAGAAGAGGACCTAGTAGGGCCAACGTTAAAGAAAATGTGGGAGAGAACCAGCAATCATTAGTGTGGAATATCTCAAAGAGGCAGCTATCACGGGATGAGATAGCAGTCCTAGAGAAGGGACTTACTTTTATCCCTTCCATTAAGAGCGATGTGACTGACTCAGTGATTGATGTTAAAATGTTTGTACGTAATATACAGTTGTGATTAGACTATGGTGATGCCTCTTCCACCGGGTTTTTGCTGAATTTTAGAAAACTGAGTACTTATATGTCTAATCTGCACCCGTTGATTGATGCTTTCTCGAAACTTGTTGAGGAAGATCTGTATAACCTTGATAATAATAGTATGAATAGAAAATGGTTTGGTAATTTATCACCAGGACAAAGAGTAGCTCTAAGAACACTTAAGAATGACCGGAATATTATAATTAGGCCAGCCGATAAAGGCGGCCCAGTCATCATTATGGATAGAGACAATTATGTAAATAGAATGGAGACTATGCTATCAGATGGCCAGTTCTATGACTATATTCACATCTATCAAGTGGACAGAACAATTAAGAGGGTTACAGATACAATATTGAGCCTTCGAGAAGGAGGATTTATTACTGACCAACTGTTTAATTTTTTCTTAGTAAAAGATCCCTTAATACCTAGTATTCAGGGAATGCCTAAGGTACATAAACATCCTACAGATCCTCCAATGAGGCCTATTGTTGCTGGGAGGGGCTGGACTACAGAACCCATTTCATTGTACTTGGAAACTCGATTTAGACCCATAGTTAATTCTTATAATTACATTTTACGAGATACCAAACAGTTTTTAATGATGTTATATGATAGAATGTCAACTATACCAGAATACTTGTCATATTTGCTAGTCACCTTGGATGTCCAGTCTCTATTTACCATCATTCCGAATGAAGATGGCATTGAATGCATTCGGAGATGTCTACAGGACTATAAGTCCACTACTGAGACATCCATTGATACTCTATGTGAATTGTTAAGACTTGTACTAACTAATCATATTTTCACATTTAACAATAAAATTTACAGCCAGAGAGATGGCGTAGCTATGGGCACTTCATGTGCCAATAGCTATGCCAACCCGGTTATGGCTGATTGGGAAAGAAACAGCTTATTTGAAATGGAACTATTTAAAAGGTCAGTTGTATTCTATGTACGTTTTGTAGATGACCTTTTTTTGATTTGGACTGCAGGTATAGATGAATTATCTAACTTTTTGACACGTATTAATTCTTTGACAACTTATTTAAGATTCACAATGAATGCTTCACATATGATGGTTTCTTATTTAGATGTGTTTGTTGAGAGACTCCCCAATGGATTATTGAATACTGGGATCCATAGGAAATCCTGTTATAGAAATTCTCTTTTACACAGGACCAGTATGCACCCCAGGTATGTTTTTAATAATATAGTAAGAGGACAGATGATGCGAGTCTCACGACTTAACTCAACTGAAACTGGTTTTTGGAATGAATTATTGAAATTACAACAACAATTATTTGATAGATCCTACCATTCACAAGAAATAGAGAAAGGCTTTATGGGGATTGATGACCTCAGAAAGGACAGGGCAGCACCATATTTTATGGCCAGGAATGAGACCACCTTAGAACGAACAGGTACGATGGATGAGGCGGTTTCTATCAGAAATTAAACTAGAGTGTCAATTTACTACACGCAAGATGTTAGTGCGATTAGAGATATATACTCTAAGCATTGGGATTTGCTGACAGTTAATCCCGATATTCAGGGCATAGTGGGTAGTAGACCTAGTTTTAGGTTTAAGAATCGGCTTAACTTACAGAGGATGCTATGTGGTTCGCAGAGAGTTGATAACCACCTTATGTTTGGTCCATTAATGGAACCACTCAACCCTGTCATAGGTGTAGCTATTGCCCTATGATAGATAGTACAACCATGTTTACTCAACCAGTCACTCAGCGCTGTTATTATTTTCTCCCTAGAGCAACTTGTAACACCAAACATGTGATCTATCTTGCCACCTGTCGGTCTTGCCCAGCGTTTTATGTGGGCAAGACCGACAGGAGACTTAAAGATAAGATTAGGGAACATCAATACAATATTCAAATCAAATCCGATAAAAATGCCTTGTCTAGACATGTTATAGAAACTTCATCTGAACATGTGTTTAACTTTTTAGTTATACAGATGAAGAGACCCACCATAAGGAGAGGTGATATAATGAATCAGACTGAACAGATTGAAACTAGGTGGATTATAAGGTTGAGAGCGGACCGACCCCCTGTACTGAATGAGAGAGTACCCCTGAAGCCGATATTAAAAGGGAGAAGAGTTAGGGTATAGACTCAAGGAATTCATCATTGCTTATTAATTTTATGTACCATATGTTCGTGTTATAAGTCTATGAATGAAATTTGAATGTATTAAGAAACCGAAATTTTTATATATTTTTAGGTATGTATGAATAATGGACTAATATTAATTTAGTGATGCACATATATATGTATAATATAGTTTTAATGGTTGAAAAACAATATATTTATGTGCGAATTTTAAGAATTTTTAAGTATTCTATTTAGTTAGAGCTTTATCCTGTAGTAGGAAATGATGTCATTGTCAGCTGAGCATATATAGAGTATATATAGGACACTTTGAATTTGTATTTTTTCCTGTTTTATGGCCTGAAGAAACCCTTTTGGGTGAAAGCGCTTGCCGAATTTTGTCATTGGGTTAATAAATTTAAACGTTTTTATCTTGACCGGATTTTGTATTAGTTTGTGCTGAAGTGAACATAGTGTTGACTGGAAACCAGAAGTGGTTGGAATAGTGTATGTGGACTGTATTGCCCCGCCAATTTCCATTCCTGTACCTTTGTGTTGGATTGATTTTATTCATTTATATATTCAGGATTCTGGACTCTTGGGTGGCAGTTGGAGTTTGTTATTTTTCTGAGTGCCTGTTTGGGCAATTTTTTCTTCACCCCTAGCATACATGAGGTTTTTTTTTGTATTGAAAAATGTACACTCCAGAAATGTGCATTGGCCTAGCCTGATGGGCTGCATTTGAAAGGTAGAGAATAATATTCTGGTAGTGTGCAGTTTCAAAACTCCTGTGTCCCAAGTGAAGAAGCACAAAAAAAGTGTTGCAGACTTGTAGAGAAATAAATTAGTGCCCTATGTAGATACAGTAGCTTGCAGATAGGGCATTATCATACTGCACATTACTAACAATTGCTTTTCTATAACTGAAGACATTCATCAAACATCTCCTTGAAACCTTTATCTTGCTGACTTTAAAAATGACTGGATTACTACAAACCAGAATTCATTCATATCTTCTAGTAACATCTTCAGCTTTACACAGGTAGTCCACGGTCCTAATAGAGTTCACAAAAGTAGCAGCAAACACAAAATCCTGGAATGGGATTTTAATCGACAACTCTGAAAAAATATTTGATACTTGTTCCCTTCAAGACTCAACTAAGTGATCAGCAACTTAAATTTGTCATATGTCAGTGCAGCAAACATCTCAATCAAACCTGCTTCAGTTATTTTAGAACGTTAAAAAGCTTCAACTGAAAGTCCGTCATTTCACTTAAGTGGTGTAATTGGTCCAATCATTAGTCACTGCCTCTAGACAAAGCTAGTGAAACATCCAGTAGTCTCTTTCTCAACACTCTTAATGCATATGCACACATTAGAAGGGTCAGATCATATCCATCCCTTTGACTGTCACAGGGAACAAAGAACATTATTCAATGGAGAGATAGGGCTTGGAAAATGGGGCATGCTAACAAAACTCAAACTACATTCCACACCTACAGAAGGCTACATAATCTGACAAAGAATACATCCATTCTGCCAAAAAGTATTACTACTATGCACTACAAGACTCCCAGGTATCTAACCTTAAAACATTTGGGTCAACTATTAGCAAGCTAATAAAACCAGGTAAAATTGCTTGGCTTTACCATCTACCCATTATAACTAACCTCAACTTACTGTAGCTTGCAGTTTCTAATTCTACTTCACTAATTCAGGTGCATAGTTATTCAAATACCTTCCAACTCACTCTATCCCAGCATGTCAACCAGATTCTACTTCCAGTCATTCCTTTAACTTTCAACCATTACCAACAACAAATTAAAACCCACCACTTTAGCTGCAGATGGCCTTCCAGCTGAACACCTAAAGCTTGCTGCTGCAGCTCTACCCAAATCAATACCTTTTTTACTAATAGGTCTGTCTTTGATGCTTCGGTCCCAAAGCCATGGAAACAAACATTTATTCCTTACACAAAGGAAGGCAATGCACGGAACATCCAATTGTCATCCTCAAGAAATGCATTCTCACCCAAGTCTCCCACTACCACTTAAACAATAATATATTCTCATTCTTCCACTATGGCTTCTATTCCAATCACACCACCACTAAAGCTTTATTGTCTTTCCTCCATACAATCAAACAAGGAAACAAATTAAGATAAATTCACATTATTTACATTCCTAAATTTCTCCAACACTTTCACTACTGTTTTACATCCTAAGCTAATGCAAATACTGACTGAACTTGGCTTTTCCATTCTGCGTTGACATGATATACAAGCTACTTATAAGAATGGACACAACTGAATGTGCATTTGCCTTCTCTTCATACCTGCCAGAGACTCTTGGTATTCCCTAAAGATCTATTCTTAGACACCTACTATTCGGGTCTATATCAAAATTCCGAAGAAGTAAAACACCGAATGTTAAAACATCGAACCCACAACATCGAATGGTGAAAATAGCAAAGCCCCAGAACATTGAAATCTTAACTGGGACAAGATTTCAGTGGGCCGTTCCGTGGCTTCGCTATTTCCTCCACTGTGGTGCAAAACTTACGGACCTTAGGGTTAGGGTGCGGGTTAAGGTAAGTGGATAGTTAGTAATGTATGTATGGTGTAGTGTAGGGTTGGGTTTTGTTAACTGTATGTGTGTGTATTAATTGCTTTGTTTGTGTATAGTTTCATAGGGTATGTGTGCGATAGGTACGGACCTTAGTGTTAGGGTGTGGGTTAAGGTAAGTGGATAGTTAGTAATGTATGTGTGGTTTAGTGTGGGGTTGGGTTTTGTTAACTGTATGTGTGTGGTTTATTTATTTTGGTGTGCTTGTGTTGTGTGTATGTTTCTCGTAACAGCAAATTTTTCCCCTGGGAAAAAATTCGCTATTCTGAGCATTCAATGTTTTGCAATATTCAAAATTCCAAGTTTGAACATATGGTGTTCGACATTTTGGAATTTCAAATATATGATATAGACTCTACTATTCAATTGTTTTATTAAGAATCTTTTCTCCACCTCCAGACATATTCAGTTAGCTTAATACACACTTCATCTGCTGTACATCCAGTATCTGCATTCTACAAGCCATCACACAGCATTCCTTTACCTCCATTAAGTCACAGCTAGAACACTCTCATCTATTCCTAAATCCCAATCAAACCAAATTAATTCTGTTTGCCTCCAATTCACTCTATGATAAAAAAATAGTTTTAAAAGTTTCTCTTCTAGCAATACTCAAGTAAATGTAGTCTCTCGTATCATGTTATAGACGACCAACTCACATTTGATTCTTGTGTCCAACATATAATAAAAAAGCTCACCAAAAGTTAGGTCTTCTTTACAGATCCTCTAGCTCCCTAACCAAGCATTCTTGTAAAGCCACAACAACCTACCTCTTATCTATTCTACTACAGGCGTCTCCTATTCTTACAAATATTTACTCAGCACAAGTGAATATATTGAACAATTCTACAATAAAATACCAAAATTGCCACCAAAATGACTAATTGGACATACCATTGCTTGGCCTTAAAAAAAGTCGAACTGGATGCAATTCCCTTATTTCCTCTACAGTCAACTAAGAGTTGCTCACTACATCCTTTATTACCCAGATAAATGCCTGCCATAAAATTTCTTATGTAATAGTACACACACACACACACACACACACACACACACACACACACACACACACACACACACACACACAATTGTAACTTCTTCTTCTTCTTCTTTTGGCTTTTTCCGAGTTAGGGGTCGCCACAGCAGGTCACCTGTCTGCTCATGATTGGCATTGGAGTTTTACGGTGTCAAGTTGCCAGCCCAGCACCCAACCTTCCACAGAAGGCACACACACACTCACACCTGAGGTCAATTTAGCATGTCCAATACAGCATGTCTTTGGAATGTGGGAGGAAACTGGAGCACGCGGAGGAAACCCACTATGCATAAACACTTAAGCTAACAAATACAACATCACGTACAAACTCTCAGTGTTAAACAACAAAATTATTTACTTTAAATAAATACACGTAAGCATTTTCTTTCCAAGTAAACATATAGGCAGAAAAACAGTTGCATAAGGAATTTAAAATAAAGCATTAAACAAACTCAGAAGATGGATGGAAAAATATAAAAATTCTAAACTAAAAACTGTCTGCTTACAACTAACAATATACTGTTCCCTTACTGGTTCTGGTTTTTCAGTCCAAATGTAACTTCGGAGTTTCTACAGGCAGTGAAGTTTGAGCTCTGTCTACAAGGGTATCCTCCAGAAAGAAAACTTTTAGCTTCTGTTCTTCTTTTACTCCACAAACTAAC
The DNA here is from genome assembly GCF_019279795.1 of Protopterus annectens. Lineage (NCBI taxonomy): Eukaryota > Metazoa > Chordata > Ceratodontiformes > Protopteridae > Protopterus > Protopterus annectens. The sequence continues at coordinate 423,887,078 of NC_056744.1, read as the reverse complement.
AGTCTGTCCTTCTATTTCTAAGGTCAGTAAGCAGGATTTCTTGTGGCCTTTACATTTCAGAAAATACTCTTCCTATTCCACTGTATCATACATTGACAGCTGGTATGAGGGACTCAGCAAACAACTGTCTAAATAAGGCATCACTGTGTGACTCTTCAAACAGTGCACTCTGCAACAATTCAAAGTGTAAAGAAGCAAGGATTAGTTCCCTGTCTAAGCTGTAATACATGCTCACAAAGACAAATGCAGTTATATACCCTTTATACATTTTCTTTTACATTGCACTTTTTGTTGAAAAGGCAAATGCAATACAGTTTATGTTTTAGCAAATTATGCACACATTTTAATTTGCCACAACATTAATACAGCTTGTTTAATGTTCATACATTTTCTTTGGAAGAACAGTAACATAGTCTCAGATTATTGGAGTTCTTGTCACATCAACCACACCCCATACATAATAGTCTAATGTCTGAAATCTCTGGACCTTAATGAAAAGGTGGAGAAAACTCATTTTGTGGTATCTGTTCCAATCATCTTGTTTTTTACCTGAAAGTTATTGAAGAATCTATTTATTTATTTGTTTGTTTTTTTTTTTTGTTTACCAAATTTCTGATCCCCTCCCTAAAGGATCATGTTCAGAAGGAAAAAATTATTGACACCTGCCTACAACATTTCAAGCACCTTTTTTATGCTGAATGACTGAACAGAAGCCTCCAGTAAGTCTTTCTTCCTTGGCTTGGTCAGCCAATGTCCAGTTTTCCTTAACATTCTTAGGACACATTTTTCGCATATTTTAGTATATGTTGACATTATTTATGTTTTTCCTTCAGTGTGAGTTTGCACTCTTCTGATTATTTTAATGAAATCCTTCAATTTCAGCTGCCAGAGTTGCCTGTGTTCTTACATGAAAGAACAGAAGGGTCCTAAAAATTATTACTTTTCTTTTTGATTTGTTGATACATTTCACACAGTGATGTGTCACCTCAGAGATTGCAGTCTTAATATTTCACCATGGTCTGGCAGTACTCTCTTCCAGTTTTGGAGGCAATGCTAAATGTTGCCTCTGCTTCAGCTTGATAAAGTCGCCACATTGAATAGTATCTAAAGTACCATTTATTTTGAACCATGGTACAAGGTCAGCTCTCGTCCAGATGAATATTACCACTTCTAGTTCAAAGATTCCGCTTGATGAAATGATTGCATATATGGTTAAAAACTTACATTTTGACAAAGTTAATGATCCATTTAGCTGCACTTCTATTTTTCTAAAAATGAAATTGCTGTTTTATCTCACCTGGGCATAACTTCATGTGCTTCATACAAAAGTTCAATTCATGGTCGACCAAAATATTGTGCTCAAAAGCCTAGCTTGAGGGAACACTTCCTAAAACCCTCAACCTCTTAAATAAATGTTTTGCAGACAGGAAATCCTTATGTACCATCATGTGGAAGGCAAGCCCTGACACACACCTTGAATTTAAATATACCCAAAATCCATGGCTACACAATAGAAATTCCTTCCTCTAAAACTTTTCCCATTGTCTTTTCATATTTTATCATGTGGCATTGCTGCTCTTTCACAAAGATAATCAGACCTGCATAGCATTTATAGTAGCTCAACAGATTCAAATTTGACACTGGGAAAATCAAAAGTTGCAGGTTCTGTTCTCTCACCAGGTGTGAAAACTCATTTTTTTCAATGCTGATATTATAGCACAGCATGGGGTGCTGCATTCTTGAAGTACCATCCTTCTCATAAGACATTAAATTGAGATCCCCTGAGACTAGGGTGGTGACATCTTAATTGGATATTTAAGATCCTCTGGCACCCAAACAACAATAAATTAATTAATAATGGGGATGTTTAGTAGCCATGGCAGTGTTTCTCCCTAAGCCACCTACTTTCCTTTTGATTAGTTTTTTCATTTATTTTAGTACAACTTTAATATATGCAAAGGGATAAGCTTCATCATTAAACTATGTTATAATTTCACTTTAATATTCCCTGTTCTAAAAGTTAGCAATATTTCTATTCAGTCTCAGAGATGTATCAGAGATTAAGAGGATGCAGCAGCTGAACTAATGTTACAGTGTGTGTGTGTGTGCCAGTGCCTGTTGTCAAAAATGGAATAACTGCCTATGTTAAATGTCTAGATTTTTCATTAATTCAAAGGAATTTCTCAGCAGCACATATGGTAGAATATTTTTTTCTGTTAAGAAAGGGTATCTGCTTTGATTCATTTTAATCTTTCCAAATGACAAAATATTCAGCAATCAGCAGTGCTAAACTTTTGCAAATAGTTGCACCAAAAACTAATATCCTGAGTTCAAGGATTCTGGATAAATTTATAATGAAAAAAGGTAACACATGTTTTCATTCCTTTGAAATACAATTGGTAGTTATTTGTACCATGGTTGCTACAGATGTAGGATGATGGAGTAAGTTGCAGAGGCAACTGAGTTTTGCCATTACCAGATGATGACCTTGCTGCATGCAGTTAGAGGTACATAGCAATGGGTCTGACATTGTCGACATTTTCTCATTATGATTTTTTTTTAACTTGCAGTAGGTAAATAGTTTATTACTTAAAGTGACAGCTACTTTAATTGCATAAATCTTTTGTGAGTTAATTTAAGTATAGCTTCCTAATGTTGGAAAACCATATATGCTTAATTCAGAAATCACTCGCTATTACTTCTAATTAGTTTTTTGGAGTCCTAATTGTACGTAGTGGTACTTATTAAATTTTAGTATTCTATAATTATTTCTTCAATAGCAATGCAATTGCACTAATTTAAGGAGCACTCCTGAATAAAATAAGAGCTCTTTTGCTTAAGTTTATTTTATACTTGTATTATCAAAGACTTTATTTAAGCTATTTAGTTGAAGCAAATCTATACTGATATGAGATTCTTCTCATTTTATTGACTGTAACTTTTATATATGTCATTGCAATTTGAGATATGCATTTTGTTATGTTTTCAAATTATGTTAAACATCTTAATTTCATAAGGGCATCCTTATGTTTATATTCCATAAGCTCTTTATTGGTCTATTTGATATATATTTCTGTCTGGTAGTTAAATATAAATACAATTAATCTTTTCCTTTATTTTTTATATGTGTAATTAAAATTCTAGACATGATTTTATATAGTAATTTAATTAATTTGAGTATATTTCATTGCTTTTAGAGCAGTCTTCACTATTATTATAAAATAATCTCTAAAATGTATATTTCTATGTCATAATTACATCTCAAACATTTATATATACTACTTTTCTATTTTGAGTTCAGGGTTAATATTTTAGATAGTTGGAGCTAAGAAGTAGTCCTGTGACTGAGTTGGAAGGAACACTTGAATGTTGACACTATCTAGTGTATTGCATCCAATGTTGGGCCTAGTTTATTTTATTTTGATATTAATGCTTTTTAATTTTTGTTTATGGGTGTCTAAGATTACTATTTTTAAAATACTAGAAGTTGAATATAATTGTTTTTTTTCTTCATAAGATTTATTCTTTCATTCTTTGAATCAATATTATATAATATATTATAACTTATGACTAAATACACTATTAGTCAGAATACATGTACTAAATGTATCTCCATTAACGTCAATGGTCTACATAATAGTTGTAAGAGGGGGAAGTGTCTTTAAATATCTTAAGTTATTTAATGCTCAAATTGTTTTTCTTCAGAAAACACATTTATTACAGGGAGATATAGACATACTTAACTCAAATAACTACTCTGTCTTAGCAAGTTCACATCATAATCAAAAAAGAGAGGGGTAGAAATTTTGTGAAAAAATTCTGTTTTAATGCCCAAAATTATAAACACTTATCATGAAAATTCTGGTATGCTACGTTTAGTATCCTTGAAAATAAATGGTGAACTTTATATATTTATTAATATATGGGGCATCCCCGAATTAGGAGTGAAAATGGTCAAGCATCATTTAGAAGATATTTTATAATACTCTGAAGGGAATATAATAATTGCAGGTGATTTCAACTGCATTTTATCTAATGATGATACTAATGCAATAAATACATGTAGTAAATCAACCACATCAAAAGCACTATTATATTTTATCAATATTATTAATGTTATAGATGTTAATGATTTTTCTGACCCTAACTAATTTTTTTACACACTATTATCATCACCATGGTACTCATTCAAGAACGGATAGGGTTTATATTTCTAGAAATATTTTTTTTGAAAATTGATAGAGTTAAGGGAATTGCATGCATCCTATATGATCGCAATGCAATCACATTTGATTTAATAATGAATCCCAAACAATGTCTAAACATTACAAGAATCCCAACCTATATAACTCATTTAAAAGACTTCAAGGAATTCTATATTAAGGAAATCCAATCTTTTTTGAAAATAAATTATACAGCAGATATGTCAGAATTTTTTGTGTGGTTTTCATTTAAGTCATATTTGTATGGTAGAATACTAGCTTGGTTTATAAATAAGATAAAGCATTGGGGTAAAGAACTTGAAGATTTACAACTGAAACTGGACAAAATGAAGCTTGATATTCAGAAAGGAAACACTGGTTTATCAAAGGAATATGATGAGATAAAAGTTTTCCACAGATACTACATCATAAAACTATGATTAACTTAGAAAAAATTATCAAATAAACAGAAAATGCTGCTCGCAAAGGCAAATGCTCTCGTTAAAACAAATAAAAGTTTTTAAAATATATACGTTAATCAAGAGCAAAAGTAAGGACCAGTTCCAATATTTATAACTGAACAATTTATTATAATAACAGTTGATAAGCACTTTCGCTATGTAATAGCTTCATCAGATCAAATACTTTCTGTTATACAAGCTGCTTAAATACTAAAATAAAGCATTTAATCCATTCAAATCAACCAATCATTAAGGCATATTAATTAATTCCTTTCTAAATTTAAAGCAGTAATACATAGATAAAGTGCATAGTAAAACTTTAAAAAACACATCAAAGTATTTCTTATCTAACAAGTATATATTCTAAAACACAAAATATATACATACCATAATTTTGATAAATGTATGTATACATATAAATATAAGGCTAAAATACATATAAAAAATATAAGAAATGCACTAACTACATATAACAAACTTTACATATTAATCAGATTATATGTATATATAACGATATATATCTAACATAAAAAATATATATAACATACATAAATACTAAAAATCTATTTATTGATGCCTAAATAAATAAATTGTTAATTATTAAAATTACTTTATGTGTCTACATTGCCTGAGTGTTGGTTTAATTGATACTTTACCATTTAGTCCTGAACCTCTATCTGCTTTTAACAAAATAATCCAATTATTTTCTTTTTCTTCAGTATGTGATACTATATTACCTCCTCTCATATCAGGCTTAATTACTTCTAATACCCTGAACAAAAACTCATGGTGAATGCTGTTTAAAAAAGTGTGTTTAGCTAAAGCGTTCTGCATATTATTTTTTTCTGATGTTATAAATATGCTCCCTTATCCTGTCACGTAGTGGGCGATTTGTCTTCCCCACATAAAATGATGAGCATACTTTACATACTGCCAAATAAACAACATTAGCAGTCATACAATTAGCATCAACCTTAAGATAATACACTTTACCATTATCAGGGTGATAAAATTCTGTATTACTATCAATATATATACAGAAATTACAATGCCCACATTGTTCTGTATGACCTGAATTAATAGGATGTTTATCCTTCTTGGGGTAACACAGAAGCCTCTTCAGATTACTTTTATTTTTATACAAAAAAGAGGGTTATTCACCAACAATCTGGTAGATATGTTCATCTGCCTTAAGTATGTCCCAATGTTTACCAATAATTCTCTTGACTTCAAAAAGATCTGTTGTATAACAAGTTGAAAATTTCACATTCGAAGGTGTCAATGATTCATTAGTTTTAATAATATTTTGTGATGAGACGAAATATGGTCGGCCTTTGGTGTCACGTAAATCATAAACTTCACCAGTGTATTGGTCAACCTCATCAGTTTTGTAACCTCTATCTATTAATCTATTTCTCAAACTTAATAAATCATTCTCTAGGCCTTCTTCTAATGGATTTAATCTAAAACATCTTAATGTCTGCCTTTTAATGATATTTTTAAAAATATGTGGTGGATGCATGCTAGATCTATGCAACAGCATGTTACTAAGGCATGATTTCCGATATACTCCTGTATTGATAAGCCCATTATGTAACCTCTGTACAAAAACATCCAGGAATTCTACCCTTTCAAAAGAGTATTGCATAGTAAACTTTAAACAATCTGTCAATTCATTCATGGTATCAAGTAATTTCTCCAAGTCATTAGTTGTACCATTCCACAGAAAAAAGACATCGTCTACAAATCTACGAAAAAAGACGACATGTTCCTTGAACAAGGGATCATTAAATAAGATATTCTCTTCCCAGAATGCCAGAAACATGTTGGCGTAGCTATTGGCACATGGAGTGCCCATAGCTACGCTTTCATGCTGTCTATAGATTCTATCACCAAACATAAATATATTATTATATAAAACAAGTTCCAAAAAATGGACTATCAAATCAATCAATATTTCAGAGTAATCACTATGCTCCTTAAGATAATTCGTGACATAAGTTAAACCTAATTCATTAGGAATCACCGTAAACAAAGACTGTATATCTAACGTAACAAAATAACAAGTATCAGTATAGTCATAATGTGTAACTCATTCATAAAGATCCACCAAAAACTGTTTAGTATCACGTAGGACAAATCTATTATCATTTAAAATCGGCCTGAGATGCTTTTCTATAAACACTGATAGGTGCTCAGTAACCCAACCCCTTCCAGATACAATTGGTCTCATTGGTGGGTTATACAAGTTTTTATGTAGTTTAGGGAGTCCATATATTAATGGTATAACTGGTTTATCAATAATAAGATATTCAAAAACATTTTTCTCAATCAACTTACTCTTAAAGATATCCATAAGAGTAGAATGCACATAGTTACATATTTCATAGACATCATGGTCATTAATAATTCCATAATATTTATCTTCTAACATAGTGAACATAGTATTCATATAATGCTTGCTATCCATCACAACAATGCCAGAGCCCTTGTCTGCTGGTCTAATAATAATATTTTTATTTATTTGTAGGTTAACCATACTTCTTCTCTCATTATATGTTAAGTTATCAGATCTTTAGAGTCTATTAAACTTCTTAGTTTCATAATAATTATAAAGTTTTTCTTCAGTGACCTTCATAAAAGCTTCCACTAAAGGATGATTCAATGGTTCACTGAGGTTTTTAAAATTAAACCCTTTATTATTCATATCATTAGTGCTATCACTGTCCTTAAAGATATATTTGAGCATTACATTTCTGCAAAAAATCTTAAGGTCAGTTATGGTGTCAGTAAGACGGCCAGTTGTCTTTGGAATAAAGTTTAGACCCTTACTTAATAAAGAAATGTCAGAATCAGTTAATTCTATGGAAGAAATATTATGTACTAATTTTTCTTTATCCACATTTTCTTTAATGTGGTGTGATGTAGAGAATCTCCCAATAATTTCCTTTTTTGTCTCCCCCTGCTCATGGAACGTGACCTTCTTGGGCCCTTGTCCATGCGTACAGGTAGGGGAGAAGACAAATTAGCATCAAAAACAGGTTCATTAGTGTTATTATTCTTAACCTTCGGTTTGACTACAAGTTCTTTATTAATTACAGGTTTATTCTTAATAATATTAACTTCGGGGTATAAGTTACTATCAGCTTGTAAACTCGGATGTATTAATCTTATAACATCATTTGAATCATTGCAAAATTCATCTACTATCACATCATTTGTATTATCATTCACCACAGTATCAGATACTTGTTCAGTTCTAGTATCATGTTGTAAAATAGCATTTACATGAGTAGTAACAACAGCATTATTATTATTCACACTGTTAGGTACATTTAAACTATTAGGTGCATTTAAATCAATAGAAATATTCTTATTAACAATACTAGTTTCCAAAAGTCCATTAGCATCATCTCCCCTACTAAATTGTAAAACACGAGCACTAGTATCAGTCATTTGTCCCTCTTGCACATTTAAAGTAAGTCCATTAGTGCCGTATCTCGGCCAAGTGAAGACATGGCCAGACCTAAAATCGTTCAAGTCACGTAACACTTTATTCTTTTTCTGCTGCAATAATTTGCGATCATAGGCCGAAACACAATCAAGTAAACTTTCAAATAAAGGGTAAACAACAGTATTTGGAAAGTCTTTAAATAGTTGCTTTTGTTTTAAATTAATGGCGTTGCCAAGCTTTTTTTCTTCAGGACTAAAAAAGTCAATCAAAAGTTTCGAGCAGCATTTTCTGTTTATTTGATATTTTCTTGTGTTTTTGCTGCTCTTAACGGAGTAAGGAGTTTCTGCTACGTTATACTATTGAGATTACTGAGATGCCTAACATTGAATTGGACTACGTGCCCAGAAGTGAACACCGGGGCAAGGAAGCTCTCGAATCAAGGTTTCATAAGTATCTTAATGAAATCTCGAATCCTTCCTGGTTTCTGTTTGAGGAAACGAATATGACTGACGTCAGTGGAGCGACCGTGGATACGCAAGCTTTATACCAAACACTGGATGATATTGAAAAACGCTTACAGGAACAACGTGTACATTTTCAATACTGTTTGGACCATCATATTGTGCCTTGAGGTTTAAGGGTATTCTCTATGCCCAGTCAGGGGCACGAGTTTCCAGAACTTTTAGCTCGTTGGCAGCGCATTAACCTGGAGACCAGTTGTGAGTATCTGAAACTTTTGATTGACTTTTTTAGTCCTGAAGAAAAAAAGCTTGTCAACGCCATTAATTTAAAACAAAAGCAACTATTTAAAGACTTTCCAAATACTGTTGTTTACCCTTTATTTGAAAGTTTACTTGATTGTGTTTCAGCCTATGATCGCAAATTATTGCAGCAGAAAAAGAATAAGTGTTACGTGACTTGAACGATTTTAGATCTGGCCATGTCTTCACTTGGCCGAGACATGGCACTAATGGACTTACTTTAAATGTGCAAGAGGGACAAATGACTGATACTAGTGCTCGTGTTTTACAACTTAGTAGGGGAGATGATGCTAATGGACTTTCGGAAACTAATATTGTTAATAAGAATATTTCTATTGATTTAAATGCACCTAATAGTTTAAATGTACCTAACAGTGTGAATAATAATAATGCTGTTGTTACTACTCATATAAATGCTATTTTACAACATGATACTAGAACTGAACAAGTATCTGATTCTGTGGTGAATGATAATACAAATGATGTGATAGTAGATGAATTTTGCAATGATTCAAATGATGTTATAAGATTAATACATCCGAGTTTACAAGCTGATAGTAACTTATACCCCGAAGTTAATATTATTAAGAATAAACCTGTAATTAATAAAGAACTTGTAGTCAAACCGAAGGTTAAGAATAATAACACTAATGAACCTGTTTTTGATGCTAATTTGTCTTTTCCCCTACCTGTACGCATGGACAAGGGCCCAAGAAAGTCACGTTCCATGAGCAGGGGGAGACAAAAAAGGAAATTATCGGGAGATTCTCTACATCACACCACATTAAAGAAAATGTGGATAAAGAAAAATTAGTACATAATATTTCTTCCTTAGAATTAACTGATTCTGACATTTCTTTATTAAGTAAGGGTCTAAACTTTATTCCAAAGACAACTGGCCATCTTACTGACACCATAACTGACCTTAAGATTTTTTGCAGAAATGTAATGCTCAAATATATCTTTAAGGACAGAGATAGCACTAATGATATGAATAATAAAGGGTTTAATTTTTAAAAACCTCAGTGACTATGTACCATTGAATCATCCTTTAGTGGAAGCTTTTATGAAGGTCACTGAAGAATAACTTTATAATGATTATGAAACTAAGAAGTTTAATAGACTCAAAAGATCTGATAACTTAACATATAATGAGAGAAGAAGTATGGTTAACCTACAAATAAATAAAAATATTATTCTTAGACCAGCAGACAAGGGCTCTGGCGTTGTTGTGATGGATAGCAAGCATTATATGACTACTATGTTCACTATGTTAGAAGATAAATATTATGGAATTATTAATGACCATGATGTCTATGAAATATGTAACTATGTGCATTCTACTCTTATGGATATCTTTAAGAGTAAGTTGATTGAGAAAAATGTTTTTGAATATCTTATTATTGATAAACCAGTTATACCATTAATATATGGACTCCCTAAACTACATAAAAACTTGTATAACCCACCAATGAGACCAATTGTATCTGGAAGGGGTTGGGTTACTGAGCACCTATCAGTGTTTATAGAAAAGTATCTCAGGACGATTTTAAATGATAATAGATTTGTCCTACGTGATACTAAACAGTTTTTGGTGGATCTTTATGAATGCGTTACACATTATGACTATATTGATACTTGTTATTTTGTTACGTTAGATATACAGTCTTTGTTTACGGTGATTCCTAATGAATTAGGTTTAACTTATGTCACGAATTATCTTAAGGAGCATAGTGATTACTCTGAAATATTGATTGATTTGATAGTCCATTTTTTGGAACTTGTTTTATATAATAATATATTTATGTTTGGTGATAGAATCTATAGACAGCATGAAGGCATAGCTATGGGCACTCCATGTGCCAATAGCTACGCCAACATGTTTCTGGCATTCTGGGAAGAGAATATCTTATTTAATGAACCCTTGTTCAAGGAACATGTCATCTTTTTTCGTAGATTTGTAGACGATGTCTTTTTTTCTGTGGAATGGTACAACTAATGACTTGGAGAAATTACTTGATACCATGAATGAATTGACAGATTGTTTAAAGTTTTCTATGCAATACTCTTTTGAAAGGGTAGAATTCCTGGATGTTTTTGTACAGAGGTTACATAATGGGCTTATCAATACAGGAGTATATCGGAAATCATGTCTTAGTAACATGCTGTTGCATAGATCTAGCATGCATCCACCACATATTTTTAAAAATATCATTAAAGGGCAGACATTAAGATATTTTAGATTAAATCCATTAGAAGAAGGCCTAGAGAATGATTTATTAAGTTTGAGAAATAGATTAATTGATAGAGGTTACAAAACTGATGAGGTTGACCAATACACTGGTGAAGTTTATGATTTACGTGACTCAAAAGGCCGACCATATTTCGGCTCATCACAAAATATTATTAAAACTAATGAATCATTGACACCTTCAAATGTGAAATTTTCAACTTGTTATACAACAGATCTTTTTGAAGTCAAGAGAATTATTGGTAAACATTGGGACATACTTAAGGCAGATGAACATATCTACCAGATTGTTGGTGAAGAACCCTCTTTTTTGTATAAAAATAAAAGTAATCTGAAGAGGCTTCTGTGTTACCCCAAGAAGGATAAACATCCTATTAATTCAGGTCATACAGAACAATGTGGGCATTGTAATTTCTGTATTTATATTGATAGTAATACAGAATTTTATCACCCTGATAATGGTAAAGTGTATTATCTTAAGGTTGATGCTAATTGTATGACTGCTAATGTTGTTTATTTGGCAGTATGTAAAGTATGCTCATCATTTTATGTGGGGAAGACAAATCCCCCACTATGTTACAGGATAAGGGAGCATATTTATAACATCAGAAAAAATAATATGCAGAACACTTTAGCTAAACACACTTTTTTAAACAGCATTCACCATGAGTTTTTGTTCAGGATATTAGAAGTAATTAAGCCTGATATGAGAGGAGGTAATATAGTATCACGTACTGAAGGAAAAGAAAATAATTGGATTATTTTGTTAAAAGCAGATAGAGGTTCAGGACTAAATGATAAAGTATCAATTAAACCAACACTCAGGCAACGTAGACACATAAAGTAATTTTAATAATTAATAATTTATTTATTTAGGCATCAATAAATAGATTTTTAGTATTTATGTATGTTATATATATTTTTTATGTTAGATATATATCGTTATATATACCTATAATCTGATTAATATGTAAGGTTTGTTATATGTAGTTAGTGCATTTCTTATATTTTTATATGTATTTTAGCCTTATATTTATATGTATACATATATTTATCAAAATTATGGTATGTATATATTTTGTGTTTTAGAATATATACTTGTTAGATAAGAAATACTTTGATGTGTTTTTTAAAGTTTTACTATGCACTTTATCTATGTATTACTGCTGTAAATTTAGAAAGGAAGTAATTAATATGCCTTAATGATTGGTTGATTTGAATGGATTAAATGTTTTATTTTAGTATTTAAGCAGCTTGTATAACAGAAAGTATTTGATCTGATGAAGCTATTACATAGCGAAAGCGCTTATCAACTGTTATTATAATAAATTGTTCAGTTATAAATATTGGAACTGGTCCTTACTTTTGCTCTTGATTAACGTATATATTTTAGAAAAAATTAAGTTAGTTTTTTTATTTTGTGAACCCTGTAAATCAAAGATGAATAGCAAATAGAACAAAAAAGATGATACATTCCAATTAAATTAAGGAATTATATTTCCCTAGTACTATGAAAAATGTTGATGATTTAGAAGGTTTTTAGAGTCTTTTAAAGTGCACTTTATCTTAATTAACACTAATAACATAGAAAATCAATCACAACTGATAGTAAAATATTTCTTTAAAAATACATTAAGAATAAATTAACAGAAGAACATATAAAGTTCATTTATAAGTCAATTACAATATCAGATATTAAGTCACAAATTTATAAATTAAAATTAAGCAAGGCACCTGGAATTGATAATATTATCCTAGAAATGTACAAGTTATTACCTAGGGAAGCTTTACATTTACTTTTAAAAGTATATAACTTAGTAAAATAATATAATAATATCCCCTTGGAAACATACCTTAATACATCCAATTTTAAAATCAGACAAAGACTCTAAAAATGCTCTTCATATAAATCAATATCTCTTTAAAACAATGATAATAAAATATTTATGTCCATATATGCCAATAAAATTGCACATTTGATACCTTTATTAATTAGTGAAGACCAAATTGGATTTATAAAAGATAGGAACACATGTGATAATGTTAAAAGAATATTCACCTTAATTGATTACATTAATTGCAAACAAAATGAAATGATATACCAAGTTTATATATACATAACGCATATGATTCAGTCTCCTGGGGTTATTTGTTTCAGACTCTTGATGAATATGTATTCTCACTTGAGTTTAATCAGTTAATTAAACATGTATATGAAAATCCCTTAGCCTATATTAAGATAGGGTCAAGTATTTCTACATCAATTAAAATTACCAAGGGTACAAAACAGGCTTGCCCTTTATCACCTTTGTTATTTGCTTTAGTCATAAAGCCATTTGTAAATTGTGTTACAATAAATCCAAACATCAAAGGAATTCATTTCACAGACACTTTAGTGTCAAAGAGTCCATTATTTGTTGATAACATTTTATTAACATTAAGTGAGCATAATAATTATTTGCAACATTTAATGGATGTTATAGATTATTTTGAGAAATTTTCTGGGCTAAAATTCAGTGAAAATAAAACTAAGATTTTACTCATACATTCTAATAAGAATGACATAAGCAAACACTTTACTAAATATACAGCTACAGATAAAATTAAATATTTGGGTATTGTATTAGCCAATGATTTAGATGAAACTCTTAATGTTAATTTTAGTGATATCTTAAATAAAATTAAGTTTCTAATTGAGAAATGGAATAAGATTTTTTAACAATGGAGGATATATATGTCCTAATTAAAATGATTATCTTTCCAAAAGTATTATATTATGTTCAAACCATTTCATTACCACCTCCTAAACTGTATATTCATCAATTTAACAAACTTATGCTATTTTTTTATGGTACCCTAAAAAAAACAAGAATTGCATTAGATAATCATTTAAAAGACTGGGAGAAAGAAGGAATTAACCTCCCACAGTTTGATATGTATATTTTAGCATCTATTTTTAAAACATTTTCTTTATGGTTAAACTTTTCTTATTCTACAAGATGTAAACAATTTCAAGAACAAATATAATTAAATTCAAATTTCTCTTTTAATCCTCAATATACGAATATTTTCACCAATAGCCTGTATTGGATTGTGAAAGATTTTACTTTAGATATCAAAAACAAATCTATTTGCTCTAAATTTATATCAAATACATTATCATCTTTTAGAATCTTCATAAATAAAAATTCTGATATTAAAGACTGGTCTTTCCAATTATTTTGGTCTTTCCAGTTGTTTCCAATTGCTTACACACCTGATATCGTAGACACTTTTATTAATAATAATAATAATAATAATATGAATATTCTTAAAAGGAAAAATGTAATATCTTTGCACAAATTGATGGACTGTGGAAAGTTACTTAATATGAAAAAAACTTATGAATAAATTTAATATGGATAATGAGCAGTGATTAGTATTTCATGAAATAAGAAATCATTTTATAACTAAAATCAACTTAATGTAATCACCATACAGAGAAAACATTCCTATGTTAATAGAATATTTAATTATTTTGTGTACTCAAACTGTTCAAGGAAAAGGTCATCTTTCTAAATTGTATAAACTAGTTAGAAATAAAAAATCTTATTTTAAAGAAAACTATTGGGATTATTATAAAATCATTAATAATAAACCTCCTTCTAAAGATGATAAAAGACTAATCTTAATTTCTTCAATACAAAACTCCTTAACCTTACAATGGAAATTGTTCTTATGGAAATGTATTCATCCAATATATTTTACTCCTCACAAAATGGAATTAATATCTAATCAAGAATTAGGATGCTTGAGATGCAAGTTAAAGGTAATTGCTAAATGGCAACATATGTTTTATGACTATAACTTACTTAAAACTTTTTTTGGGAAAATTAATTATTTTTTACAAATCATTTTCAATGATAATTTTCAGTTGACCAAATCCTTGATTTTGTTTAATGACCCTATTCCTAAATGTGTTCCTAAATCTAAATACTCTTTACTTTGGATTGTATTAACTATTGCCTATAAAACTATTACTATTAACTGGAAAAGTGAGATTTCTCCCACCTTTATAGAATTCAAGAACATCACTCCTAATATAATGCAAATTGAAATGGGTACAATCAAGACAAGAACAGAAATAATTACCTCTTTTTACAATGTTTGGATGAAAGTTATGGAGATACTTGGAAAAGAATTGATTGTTATAACACTTGACTTAAACATTTTGAACTCTAAAAAAAAATGTTTCTATTTAGACACCCTTGTAAATAGTTTGGTGTTCTGTAGGTTTCAGATGTTTTGAATATTCATCCCATTTCTTTGAATGGTTTAACATATACAAGTTTTTTTCTTCTTTTTAACAACATGTAATATGGTGCATTTTCATTTTTTTATTTTTCTCAATAAAAATGTTTTAAGTAAAAAAACACAAAACAGAAAATATAAGTGTTCACTGCAGCTGGCTGTAAATGGATCCGTGGACAATAAAGACTCCCTTAGAAATGGGCTTAAAATCAATATATCCAACATTCTTTATTATGAAAGTGCTTTCGTCCACAAAAACAGGACTTCATCAGAATCAAAGACCTTTACAGCTAATACATTTTTATATCCATAAGGCTATACTAATTGAATTAAACAATTAACTCATATAATGTATTTAAAAAGCAAGCAACACATAAGTAACTAGAAAAATCTGCCCATTTTATTTTCTGTTTTGTGAAGTTCTACTTGGTTTTTCTAACTATGTGAGTTTATTTGGTGAGTAAAAAAAACATTGGATTGCAATGGATACCTGGATACCTTTTCCATTAGTTCTGCAGTACTTGAACAGGTAGGTTTGAACTGTTTTAGATCATGTTAGGCCTGTGGAAGGATTAGTAATATAAAGTGGAATAAAGCAGTGCATGTTCAAGTAAATAATTCATGGTGGCTCCAGCTTGCAAATGATGTTAGCAAAGGAGAAGAAGCTTGCTTAACATATACTTACAGGATTATGATTCTGACCATTTATAGCATGCTGCTGACCCTCCCATGTATAACGTTTACTTAGCAGCAACAGATGCTAAACAGGGTAACAAGAAATCAGATGTGTGACTCAGCATACTATAGTAAAGAAGAATATTTTTAAAACATTTATATTTGCAGAAGCAACAAGTTATAAACATTTAAAAAATAAACTGTTACAAACTAAAATTAAAGATCTGGATGCTTGGATGGAAACTGACAATAAAAGGTTGTTCTCAAACAATCATAGATACAATGAAATACAGACGGGTGTACTTCAAAAGCACACCCTTTACAGGTCACAGCTTATAATAATCAAAATAAGCATGCAAGGAGTTTCCTACTTGTTTTTTTTTTTTTTTTTTTTTGTTCTTTTTGTTAGATAAGATAGCAAAATATTTAACTACCAAGTGCAGTAATACATTTATGAGTATCCAAATCATTACTCTCATAAATGAATCCACTAGATTGATTACAATATAATCCAAGACAGTGCCTCACATAAGTGAAGATTTTCAATAATACATAGTAATAATGCATAAGAAATGCATGCATTTTCATTTGATACTCCAAAAATATACTACCATCAGTTATTACCCAGCAATGCTTCAGGGAGTACAATCTAACATCAGATCTTTAAAGACTATAAAATCACTTGAATATGATAAATTGTGTGGGCACTTGTTAAACATATTTCAACTGCTTATCATCTTAGATGGGAAGTCCCTTCTTCAGTAGAACAAGCAAAACATGTTTTTATTTATATGTATATGGGAATTACTATGACCACAGATGTGGATAGATTTGAGGAAAGTAACACTAAACCTTTACTTCATTAAATTTAGGTCAAAATCCTTTATTTTCAAAAACAAATTCTTCCTTTTCTATATAAATTACAGTGAGTCAAGATGTTCGTCCTCCCCTTTTCTTATTTATTTTAAGACATTTGCCACATGCCATTTTCAAGAATTTTATCAGTAAGTTTGAAAAGCTTATAGGTAATTTTATGTGAAGGTAGACATCCCTGAATCAGCAGGTGGAAATGTTTCTGGATCAAAGGGAATGAAGGTTGAGTGCTTTCAAATGTCTATGTTTATGGTCTAGCCACTAATGGACATTTTTTCCACAAGGCTAGAGATCTTGAAACAGAGTTGATACTCCAAAAGTCCTACTTTCCTTGACAAAGACATCTCCATCTCAGATACCTTCTTTCAAAATTTAGGACCTAGGAAGGATGGATGACTGGTACAATTCTAATAAATGGAATAAATTCATAAAATTCAAAAATTCATAGGGCGGCGCAGTGGTACAGTGGTTAACGTTGTCACCTCACAGCAAGAGGTTCTCCAGTTCGATTCTTAGCTGGGGTGCCTTCTGTGTGGAGTTTGCATGTTCTCCCTGTGTTCACGTGGGTTTCCTCCAGGTACTCCGGTTTCCTCCCACATTCCAAAGACATGCATCTGGAGCATTTCTCCCCTGGCCTCTGCTGAAAACAGGCTCTGTGGAACCTAGTTGGACTTTCTCGGTCAACAAATGTTAAATATATTAAAAAAATAAAGAAATAAAAAAAGTATGTGGTCTAGAGTATAACTCATGTCTTCAGAATAATAAGTTAATTATGAGTGATGATAAATATATCTGTTGCTCTACTTAGATTAATGTTGGAACCTTCTATGTACGACATTTAGCAGATGTAATTGCATCTCTGATTTTACATCTCAAAGGCCTTAAATTTAGATATCTTCAAGCTAATATTTCCTGGTGGCAATACTTTCAACTCAGAAGTATACTGAATGCATATTTGAAAGGTACTCACCATTTCTTGAACATTTAGTCTCACCAGAATAGTTTGCATGGGATCAAAATAAAATCCTTATATTGTAAGAGGCTTAACAGTTCACAGACTGTCCCATTAGAAATTAAATGTGAGTAGGAGACATTCCTTCAATTAGAAATAACCCAGGAAGACTGAAATCAGTGTTTACATCTTACTAATGACAACAGAATCAATTCCCTTACTAATTTTGCTTGGGCTAAGATGCTCCATAATTGGTACCTGGCCCCTGTACTTTTTCACAATACAACTAACCCTTATGATAGGAAATGCAGGTGTTGCCAGGATGATAATGCTATTTTCATTTGGCATGGTTCTGTCCAAAAGTCTCCTCCAGCTAGAAAATAATTATTATGGATGTAGTTATTAAATGGAATCAGCCTATTCGTCAACACACCCAAACTCTTGGTCAATAGGTTTTCTTTCACTCAAACACTATAAAACACACACAGACACATAACTAAAGCAATCGCCTACCTTAACCCTTACAACAGCAGTCTGAAACACATTGCTTACACGTACTCAAGCACACCTCCGAGAAGCACCACAGTCAACAGTCTAATGTTTGACATCTCCTGATGTCAGCAATGTAAACTGTATAATTTCCACTTACATTTTCAATATTGGGAATGCATTCCATTTTATTTTATTATTTATTTTTATTTTATTTATTTTATATTTGTTGACCGGGCTAGTCTAGCTGGATATATTTCCATTTTCAGTAGAGGCCCGGGGAGAAAAGCTCCACACAAAACACAACAAAGAGGCATGTTAATAATAAAAAAATAAAAATAAAAATAAGAATATAAAATTAGTAATAAAATCAACAAAAAGCTAAGCCACACAAAACTACAGTAGACATGAATAATACTAGGTCAGTTACAAAGCATCTTAATTAATGGATAAAGGCTGCGCCAAAAAAGCTTCTAAAATATAGAAAAAAATTAGAGTACAAGTGACTAGAAAAGTTGAAGGAGTAATACAAAACTAGAAAAGAGGGAAGAGACAGTAGTCAAGAAAGTGAGAAGAGAAAAGAAGACAAAAGAGAAGAGAGGGGCGAGATGAGAGAAGTAGATCAGAGCATAGAAGGACTGCAAAGGGCAAAAGAAAAACTAGGTATTTGCTTAACTATTAAGCACAGAGTAGGGTTAAAGGTAGAGAAAAGGGTAATGAAGAAAGTTAGTCTGCTGTACTACATGAACAAAGCAAGTGATTTTGGAAGTACAGTTTGATTTTTTGTTTGAAGAGAGGTAAGGATGTGATCAGAGTTATATCCCTAGGTAGCAGATTCCATATTCTACCAACAGTATTAGTGAATAGAGAGTCGCCAGCTAAGTTGTGAGACTTTATAGATTTGGCCAGGAGTTTACAAGAGGATCGAAGGGAGGTAAGATTGTTATAAGGGATTAAAAGTTGTGAAAGTATAGGGGTATTATCAGGTTGGTACAGTATTTTGTGGGCAATAGTAAGTTGTGAGATTATAAGATAGTTTTGTAGTTCTAGCCAGCCTAAAAGTTTCAAATTAAGACATTGATGGGTTCTGAAAGGGTTACCAGTGGCAAAGCGGGCAATGTTGTTATAGCAAGTTGCTAGTTTGTTTAGGTTAGCTTTCTTGAGGTTGGTGAAGATAGGAGAGGCATAAAAGAGAGTAGATATAAGATGGGAGTGGGCAATAGTAGCTCTAGTAGATGGGGTGAGAAATGGTTTAATACAGTATAAGGATCCTAATTTTCTGTTAACTGATTTGATGGTGTTGTTGATGTGTTGATCAAAAGTGAGATTGTTATCAATGGTTATTCCTAGCAGTTTAGTTGTTCCATATAACGGAAAATAAAAAATATTTCATGTAACTAAACACTGACGTTACATCTTATGCTCAACAAATTAAAGGTTTTGTCAATTAACCGACAAGATATAGAAATCTGGACTGTCTGTTGGAGTATTTTTCTCAGTCTCATTAGTATAGAACATACTGATAATTCATTTCTTGTTTCAATCCTCATTTGTCTTTGGCCTGGATAGACGCTTAATTCTGTGCTTGTGTACTTTTGATCTTGTTTGCAAAGTTTAATGTTGAAATCAGATATGCCAAAAAACATTGCCGGAAACACAGAAGGATAAAAAAGACCCCCCCCCCCAGTGCACCCCACAAACTTATATTTACTAACTCCACAATCACATGAACTCAAAGAAGAGAGAAATCACCAAAAAGAAGTGAATCACTGTCGGCACATAATTAGAACTCACACTAGCTGTGACTTCCTATGGAAAACAGTTTTCAGTGTTGTATTCCTTGATGCCTTTTACTTTGTTCAACTGACAGTCAAGGAATTTCAACTTGGCCAACCGTAGAGGTGCTAATCTTTATATGTTGATTAAGAAGGTAATGCATACAATAATATACAGCACCTCTTTTTCCTCATATAGAATATATTTGTTGGGATTTTCCATTTCTCCCAAAAAAAGCTGTCCCTTCAAGTATTCATCTTCAGTATTTGTGTGGTCGATCCCTAACATATGACTTATGGAAAAATGCAATTAAGGTATTTAATTGTCTATGGAATCTTCCACTATAAATGGATCACAAAAACTGTTTTTAAGTTATTTTAGAGAACTTGCAGGCAAGAATTATTTTAACAACTACATCCTATATAAGTGAACTGGAAAACTAATAACCATTTACAGTTTCGTGTACAAGACTTGAGTGCATTTCATGTGGAGTGCTTGTATTATTAATACAATGCAATACCAACCAGATTTTTTTATTTCTTTACAACTAACTTAACCATTGCCATTTTGTATTCCCCTTTTCTTCTGCTGGTTGATTTTTTATTTATTTTTATTTATTTATTTACATTTGTTGACTGGGAGTGTCCGACTGGACGTAGGTCCATTTTCAGCGGAGGCCCAGGGAGAAAAGCTCCACAGTTAAAATATACAGACATTAGTTACATTGGATTTACATAGCAATTAAGAATTTGATCAACATAGCAATTAAAAATTACAAACTTAGTTACAGATGAAGAACATAGTACATCAGTAGATAACGTGAATCTTTATTATCTCTGAAATACATAAAAGACATTAACAATTGTTACAATAGGAAGTTCCTGCTGTATAATAAGTAGTTAGGCTTATGAGCATCTGAGCTTGCTATAATCAAGGTAGTTAGTGAGGTGGAAAGAAAGGTAGTGGGTGGATGGGGTGGGTGATATTAGAGGGGGAGTTGCAAGGGCATAGCCAGCATGTTTTTAGGTGCGAATTTTAGTAAAGTTTTGAAGTGGGTGCATGAAGGTACAGAGGTAATTGTGGGTGGGAGGGAGTTCCATAATTTGGTTATGGCGCAAGAGAATAGTGCTTCTCCAACAGAGTTATTGGCTTTAGTGACCTGTAAGTGATTTTTGTTGCTGGATCTTAGTGGTCTGGTGGTGCGATAAGGTTGGAGTAGATTCTGGAGGGATGGGACTTTTAGTGGATGGTTTACTAGTTTGTGGGCAAGTGCGAGTTGATACCATTTAAGGAGGTGAGGGAGTTCAAGCCAGGCCAGTTCAGCAAGGGAGAGACAATGGTGACTACGGTAGGATGCCCCTGTGGTGAATTTGGCGATTTTGTTGTAGCAGGTCTCAAACTTGTTTAGATTGCATTGCCTTAGGTTGGTATATATTGGAAAGGCATAAAGTATGGTGGAGATAAGGTGGGAATTTGCTACTGAAATCTTTGCTGCTTTGGTGAGAAGTTGCTTATTTCTGTATAATGCTCCTAGTTTTTGTGGACTTTTTTTATGGTCATAGATATGTAAATGTCAAATTTTAGTTTATTGTCTATTTCAACTCCTAGCAATTTGGTGTGTTCTGTTGCGTATATAGTGGTGTTGTCTTTTGCTGTGATGTTAAAGTAAGAGTTGTTTTGAGTATGTTTGGTGGCTTGGAAGATGAGTAATTTAGTTTTGTTTGGATTGAGTATTAATTGGGCATCGGATAACCAAGTTTCAACAGAGGAAAAGGCTTCCTGTGTGACTTTTTGCAGTTTGGGTAGGGACTGGGCTGAGCAGATGATGGTTGAGTCATCTGTGTATTGTAGGAGTGTGCCATGTTTGGTGGCAGAGGCTAGATTATTGGTGAAAACAGAGAAGAGTAGGGGTCCAAAGATGGATCCTTGGGGAACCCCTATGGAGACAGGTAGTTGGGGAGATATGTCATTCTGCCTTACAACGGATTGTTGGTGGTCAGACAGGTAACTCTGAAACCAGTTGGTGACCGATTGTGAGAAGGATAGGTTATTGAGGACAGAGATAAGTTGTTTGTGTGGGACCATGTCAAATGCTTTAGATAGGTCTAGGAAAGTAGCAGAGGAGAGATAGCCATTGTTTTTATGCTGAAGGATAGTGTTAGTAAAGGAGAGTAAGGCAGTGGTGGTGCTATGGTTTGGTCGGAAACCATGCTGAGTATTGGAAAGGAGGTTGTTAGTAAGAAGGTAGTCTGAGACCTGAGAGGGAATGCATCTCTCTAGTATTTTGAATCCTAGTTTAAATGTTTCACTATGTGGTGAATAAATTGCAAACAGAACATAGAGCTTATGGGTTGTATGCATGAAATGGTAATATACATTAACATTACATTCACTCATCAGTTTTAACATCATCTTTAGAGTAAAACTGCATCTGGTTTGATGGAGGGCATGAAAGGAGAAATTTCTCTTTCTCCAAGTCTAGCAACTGGCAACCTCAGCGCTGATTGCATTAATAAAGACCCAATATGAGGGAATAAATGGCTTAGCACTATCTAGCCACTATAAAGGAGTTTTCAGGTTCTGGTAGGAACCACTAATGTTTACTAATATGCAAAATTCAAAAAGCTGACTTTCATAAATCTATATATATATATATATATATATATATATATATATATATATCTCTTTGGTTTACTATTAAAATTTCATGACTGAGATGTCCGCAGATGAAACATTCGAAACACAGATGTTTGAATGGTCATCTTGCTGAACATCCCAATGTCGGAAAGTTTATATTAGTGAATGTACTGTGCATTTGTTAATATAAATGTGAAGAACTGTACAGAGAACACACTACAGTGCAGTATGGGAAATTCATCCCTTTCCTCACTGCAGTGCGATCTTGGAGTTGGAATATATAGTTTGCAGGGGGTGTGGGGGAACACAGCCCCCCACAGGGGGAGTGCAGGGAGGCTTGCCCACCTGCAAAACCATGATGTTAGGTGTAGGAGTTTACTTTACGTTAGCTCCTATATGGACATCACATGATGTTTTTGGAGACAATGTCGAATCTGCTGAATTCTATCAGTGTATTCGACATTTTAACTTGTTCTGTTTTTTGACTTTCAAGGTTTAGTTTCGATATGTCTGTCGAAAATTATTTTGACGTTCGACATATTGATAGTAAACTTATATATATATATATATATATATATATATATATATATATATATATATATAGCTATAGATATATAAAGAAAAATAGAAAAAAACCTGTGTTCATCTTTCCTAATGTGTGATGAGCCTAACCCTGTCTGTCCTCCTAACCCAGTGATGGTGAACCTATGACACACATCAATAGTGACACACCATGATATTTTGGGTGACACACTAGCGTTAACCAACACCACAGTTACCAAGGAAACTGAATGAACTAAAATAAAATATGTGACTCTGCATTAATCTATTAAAACTCAGCAACAAAAAAGGTCATTAAATGGTGTTAATCAAATCAAATGCAGTGCAGTCCATTTTTTTTCAGTTGAATTCAAAATTACTATTAAAAAGTAGGGTAATTTTCTGGTGCACTATTTTAAACCCAATTATCAGTGTGCATATAATTTTCTCTATTGTAAGTCACTGATTTTTCTTTTGCTTTTATAATATCTCTATTATATAGGTGGCAATCCATTAAGCACAGAAGAGGTTATCAGGGACCTGGGGACCCAGGTTGACAGTGGCCTTTCTTTTGACACTCACATTGCTAAAGTGGTTAGAAAGACCTTCTACATTGCCCACCTGATCATGAAGGGATTCACATCCAGATCAAGTGAGGTCATTGTTCCCCTGTACTCTTCACTTATCAGACCAATGATCGAGTACAATGCCCCATTCGGGATGTATCTCACCCGACACCTGCAGCAGTTGGAGAGACCCCAAAAGTTCCTCACCAAAAGGATAAAGGGACTCCAAAATCTGTCATATGCTGCCAGACTGAAGAAACTCCAGCTCTATTCAGTCGCATACCGCCTGCTCAGAGGTGACCTGTGCCTGACATACAAGGCCATGTCCAACCCGGAATTAATGGACATGCTCCACCTCAAAGAATCCAAATCTACCAGATCCACTAGAGCAAGCGACTTAAACCATAGCACGGATATAAATAGGACATGCTGGAGGGATAGATTTGTCACCCAGAGACTCCCTATGCTGTGGAATAAAATCCCGGTCCATGTGAGGCAGAGCACCTCGCTGGCTCTGTTCAAGAGAAATCTTGACCGGTGGATGGGAGATCGTAGGTTTACCCCGGGAATCATCTCTGTGTCACTGCTGGACAGAGGCACAACAAACTAATGGGCATAGTATTTTTTAACATAAGGGGTGGCATAAGCCACAAAACTTTGGGCTAGGCTTATAAATGCCTTAGGGCAGATAGCCTAGTATAAATCTATGAACCTATGAACCTATATATTGCAGCACACATGATTTGACTGTATTTTTTAAAATAAATGAATATGTAAAGAATTGTTTCTCTTTTATTTGTGGGGGGAGTTCCACTCCAGTAGAGTCAATTCAGGCATTTTCCACATTTTTGACACGCTGAGCCCAAAAGATTCACCATCACTGTCCTAACCCAAGTCCTATACCTTACCTCACAAAAACCCTTTCCTTAATACTACCATAAAAACTGGTATCTGACATTAATGGTAGGGTTTTGGTTAAGCAATTTTCCTTTTGCCATCAAATTAACTTTCAATGCTTTTTTTTTTTTTACAGTAGGTATGTTTTCAATGTACTATCATTTGTCTACTATGTTTCAGTGCTTGTACATTTTGATGGAGTGTTGTATAACTGAAAGTTGATATCTTCTTTAACTGACCCCAGCAGGATGTTTAGGTATAAATTTTACCATTAATTTAGCAGGGTTGTTTTATTCTGCATTCATGCACGCATGCATAATAACAAAGATCACTAATCAGTGATAAATGACAGATGAATATTGCTGACATAGTGTATCTGACTGTATAGCTAGCAGCCCAAGATTCATTTGCAGGATGGATTTCTAGAGAGTTAATAAGGTGGAATGAAAGTCAAAGTTCAGAGACCAGTTCTTGGGTTGGGGGACACCTCAGGTGGAGTCTGGGCAATGAGTGAATGCAAGTCAGAGACAGCTGTGACAGTTTCCATAACTGACATATATATGAAAATGTGTATGCAGCAGTGCCACCTGAGGTTATCACAGTCAGGAACTAGGAACTTCCCGAAACACCTACCTGCCACAGGACAGTAGTGATGCTAGTCAGACCCTCTTCAACTTCTTCCTCCTTTATCACTACAGATGGGGATGGTGACTGCAGGCAAAGATGCCCAGTCGAAGATTACGGTAAGGACATAATCTTCACGTCCTTCTATCCTTGGCTGCTGATTCTGAGATCTTGTTCATAGTCTCTATTATATCTAATTTTAAATTAGCTAAGATTATGAAAGAAGAATGTTGTTTTACTTTATTTTGTGCTACATGGTAACATAGCTTCTTCCACATGTCTGCCACTAGCAAATCATATAAAGTAAAATACAAGTGTCTTCTCATCATAGGAAAAGTTCAATTACCACATCACTGCAGTGAGTCGAAAAATATATGGCCTATAGAAATCGGGTGCAATCTTTTACCAACATTTGCAAGAATATGAACTTTCTTGAAGCAGTAATTAGTCTGATAAAATTAAGTTTGTTTACTTAGGGTGAAAAATTATCCCATTCGCTAATTAAATGTGATATCCACACACAGGTGCTAAAAGACAGTAAAGAGTAAGAGACCATTACTCCATTAAAGTATTGGTCTACAACAAAAAGTGCTTTGCCACAGTTTGTATCACATTGATTCATATAAATCAATACTTTGTCACAGTAGAGTCAACACCCATCTCAGAGTGGTAATTTCCAGACTTAGTTATAGAAATAGAGCAGTATACACAAACACACACAGACAGACACATACAGACAGACACACACACACAGACACACACACACACACAGACAGACAGACACACACACACACACACACACACACGCACACACACACACACACACACACACACACACACACACACACACACACACATATACACACATGTACACTGGCGTCAACACCCATCTCAGAGTACTATATATATATATATATATATATATATATATATATATATATATATATATATATATATATATATATACATACATACACAAATAAACAAAAAATAATTATTATTGACGTCAGAAGAGCTCTACCATGCACCTGGCCCTCAAGATCAATGGTGAAGAAGTGGAGAGAGTCCAAACTACAAAGTTCCTCGGGGTACATATATCAGAGGATCTTTCTTGGAGTACAAACACAGGCCAGCTAATTAAAAAAGCCCACCAGTGACTACACTTCCTAAGAAGACTGCTAAAAGCAAAGCTCTCCATGAATGCTCTGAATCCCTTTTACAGAGGAGCCATTGAGAGCATTATCACCAGCAGCTGCACTGTATGGTTCGGTAACAGCACAAAGGCCAAAAGGAAGAAGCTACAAAGAATAATAAGAACAGCAGAAAAGATCGTGGGCACTAGTCTTCCTACCTTACAGGAGCTCTTTGAACTGAGATGTAAAAAGAGGTGGACAGTAGTAGAAATGCTTAATTTATTGAACAGGATAAAAGCTTTCGGGATGCACCCTTCCTCAGTTATCAATGAATACATTTTTTTAAAAAGATCATCTCATTATATACACTTCAGTACATAATAGCACATGACACAGCCAACCAATAAAATAACACTTCCAATTAACAAGCAATTAATGTAAAACTCACCATAGGAGCAAAATAAAAATATGTGAATACATATGCATAAAAAATTGTTAAAAATATATATGCCTTACATATCATTTATGTTTCATTTGTTTTTCAGCCAAATAGGGCTTTATAGTAACCATGTTATTTAAACTAGGGAATTTATCAGCATATAATCTAGTTATCCACCCATATTCAGCAATATCTAATCTATTGTTTATGTCACTCCCTCTTATATTCCTATAAACAACTTCCAACACTTTAAATTTAAATGTATGTGTACTACCATATTCATTAATATGCTTAACTAGAGCATTTGTCACTACATTTCTTCTTATATCAAATTTATGCTCTAGGATTTGGTCTTGTAACCATCTCGAGCATTTCTCTACATAAAAACATGTGCATCTTGTAGATGTACTTAAATAGACAACCAATGTTGTATTACAAGTTGCCTGACATCTTATACTAAATTTATGCTTAGTTGTTGGATGTTGAAATTCCAATAGATGCCAAATATTGTTACAACAGCTACAATTGTAGCAGGGTGATGTTCCTTTCTTAACATTATAGCATGTCATGGTGTTAACCTTAAAATCCTTATAGCAAAGCTGCCTTCTTAAATTCATACTATTCGTATACGTGAAATATGGCCTATTCCGCAGTAAATTTTCCAATTCTGGCATGGAGAGCAATATCCGCCAATTTCTTTTAATAATATTTTCTACATTTGTGGTCATCCTATTATATCTGGTTGTATAAAGCACATTAGATGTTATATCTTTGTTATTACCCCTAGATGGATTGTCTGCTATTTTATCACTAAAAGGGGGGGGGGCAATTGTTGTCCTACCATCAAACATTTCCTTCATTATTTCAAATACCAGGTTTTTATTACACCCTCTACTAATAAAGTCATGCATTAATTTCTCCGTCTGTTCTATACATTTCACATTATCAGTGTTTAGCCTGCTTATATGTAGGAACTGTGCCATGACAATACAACAAAAAATATGTTTAGCATGCATACTATCAATATGTGTATATCTATTCACCTGAACATCCTTATTATAAATGCAGGTATTAATTACACCAGAAACATTGGTAAGCTATACATCCAAATACAATATTACATTATTAGAACAATTCACTGTAAATTTTAAAAAAGAAGTACTGCTATTTAAATATTCAACAAACTTTTTCAAAAGCTCCTCACTTCCTTTCCAAATTAGAAAGCAATCATCTACAAAATGTTGATAGAATAACACTTTATCTTTATACTGGTTCTTATTCCCATATATAAATTCACATTTCCATTCATTCAGTACTATATTAGCATATGTATTAGCCATACTCCAGAGGTTTGCAAATATGGTTGCCCATCAAATAAGAAAGCATTCTTAGTTAGCACTATCTCTATTATACTACACATATTTTCTATTGCTCTACCATCCATTTTTGAGTACTTACACTGGAATTCACGTATTGAGTTGATGGCATACATATTTGGAATCACAGTGAAGAGGGAGCTTATGTCAAGTGTAACCATCAAAAAAATCATCCACTGTATTACTATTTTTATACCATTGATATAATTTAAACAGAAAATCTCCTGTATCTTTTATATAGCTCTTACAAAGTGGTAACTATTCACTCAAAATGCCTTGTACATATATAGACAGTGGTTCTGTCACCAAACCCCTGACTGAAACTATTGGTCTCATTGTGGGGAGGGGGGGGGTGGAACACAGATTTGAGCAATTTTGGAATGCCATATATGATAGGCATTCATGGACATGGCACTGTTAAAAAATTAAACAATTCTAGTGTAATATCACCCTGCAGTTGTGCATCATATATAAACATGCTGACTTCAGCTATCAACTTTTTAATGTCTTCAAAATTTATTTTCTTAAATATGCTAATATCTGATAAAAATTCAGTCATCAATTCTATATAATATTGCCTGTTAAACACAATTGCACCTCCCTTATCTGCCTATTTCAATACTATTTGTTTTTATTCAATTCATTCAATGCTTTATATTCTTCATAAGTTAAATTGTAAAACCTTTTCATCATTTTAATCATATTGTCATATAGCTGCCTTATTTCATATTCGCATACATTCAAAAAAGCATTAATTACCGGACGGTTAATTGATATAAATGTACTAGACTTTTTAAACTCATATACACTTTCAGTCATTGAATCTTTAAAAATTAGTTTTAAACTGACATTCTTACAGAACATCCTAAGGTCAGTTAACTCTTCTACAACATTATCTGCTGACACAGGCAAAAACTGTAAACCCTTGTTCAATAAATCAATACAAACTGATGATAAAACATAATCAGATAATCAGATAAATTAGCAGGTGTCCATTTTCTTACTTCTTAATGTCAACATCGTCCCTGTTTGCTCAGCGGTAATGGACCGCTGTTCTTCCTTTTCTTCCCATTGTAATCGGGATCGTTTCTTTGTTGTGACTGCCCTCTCGACTGCGAATGCCCCCATGCCCCTATTTTCTCTGGTAGCCATATGGATACCATTTTTTTGAAGTTTAAAAAAGCCTCGCCATTCTGAGCATTGTTTGAGGTTTCCCCCAGTGCTGATGATGACGCTGTTGCTGACGTCTGCATCTGACTTGCCTGGCATTGATTTGTTGAATCATTTTCTGTTAAATCTCGTTCCAACTTATGAGCGACAAGGGAGGTGGCTAGTGTTGTCGACATTCCTTGAACAGCCCTCACAACCTCAATGGTTGAATTCTGATTTACACATATTTGATTGGTGGACTGACTACTTCCTTCTTCGAAAGTATCTAGTTCATACATAGCGCCTCTTTGTAAGTGCTTAGTTGTAAAATTGTTCCTTTTTTTATCCTCTTTGGACCAAGAAAAGATATGACCAAGATTATAGTCATTAATGTCTCTAAGCAGTTTTTGCTGTTTTACTGCTTCTAGTTTATTATCAAGTATACTAATTCTTTCACACATACGCTGATGGGGCCCAACCCGGGACCTCCTCGTCTGCTGGTCCTGCACCACCTTAGGGTGGAACCACCTCAGGTGATGGGGCTTGCCCCCCCAGGAGCGGACGCGGACAGGATACTGTCACACGTCACCAGGTCCAGGGTCTGGTGCGCAGCGAGCTCCACAGGGAGATTGGAGATCTGCTACACCAGCTTGAGGGCTGCATGGTGCAACTAGAGGGTCAGCCTGCCCCTCCTACTCAGCTCCCCAGCCATCTTTGGGGCTGTGAAGGTGCAGTGGTGACTGCCCATGGGTGGGGACCTCAGTCCCACTGTTTCCATTGGGGGGGTCATGGGCTTCCGACTTCCAAACACCCCTCCCCATCCAAGGTGTTTACCCCCCACATGTGCCATATATCCCCCCTGTATGCTGTCTTGTCTGTTATCCTGCCCAACCTACCTCCCCAAATATTCCTACTATCCCTCGCCAACATCCCACTCTCACCTTAAAAAAAAGGGCAATCTGTTCCCAAAAAAAAATCTCACCTCATACATAGCTGTCCATTTCGCACACATGTCCACTGGACACATGTAATCTGGTCTAATTGGCTTCACAACATATTATTATTGTCCTCATCCCTCTGTCAGGGGTATGAGTGTCCAAATCTACCTCCAAATCAGTGTGTATGCACAACCGTTGCTGTAGAAGAAATGGGCAGCTATGGACCTTCCCTGCACGCTTCCTGCACATCCCTAGCTATTTTCCCTACTGTCTTTCCCTCTTTGTGCCCCTTTTTCACCACTTTCCTATCAACCATTTTTTCATTTCTTTTAAAGAAATTAGCACAGGAGTAAGCGGGGGTAAGCACTTTTAAGCAGCAGTAAGCGGGGTTTAAGTTTGTTTGCACGGGGGTAAGCAATGCCTACACAGGTTAAGCAATTTAGAATCTGAGTATAAGAAACTGTAACCGGAAGTTATCAGTGCTTACCTTTGCACAAACCTGCTTACAACTGCTTAAAAGTGCCTTAATCACTCTGTATCCAACGGACCTTGCCCTGCTCAGCAACAAAATAAACAGCCTTTGCAAGGCTCAAACCCAGGACCTCGTACACCATAGCCAAAGGGATTTACCACTAAGCCATGTCAGATATACATAACCCTGATGTTTTCACAAACATATCATCCAGCACAATCATTCATAAGTTCATAGTTTAGTACTAAGCTAACTGCCCTTGCGAGCCATTTTAAGCCTAGCCAATTATCCCTTGTGAGACTCAAACCCTGCACCTTGCGTTTGTAAGGCAAACACCGTAGCCATTAAGCCACCGTCCCAACCCAAGAGTACAGGAAATGTATTTATACATGTAGATGTATATGTGTGTGTGTGTGTGTGTGTGTGTGTGTGTGTGTGTGTGTGTGTGTGTGTGTGTGTGTGTGTGTGTGTGTGTGTGTGTGTGTGTGTGTGTATATATATATATATATATATATATATAAAACTACACATACACACATAGATAAATATAGGAAGATACATATTTAGAGGGTACACAGCATATTGAACAGCCAGTATTCCTACAGTTGCCACCTTTTCAAATGGACAGTGTATGAGTCACTCATACAAAAGACAATTGTTGCCTGAAACATATACCCACAGAGAAGTCAAAGGATATGACACCACGCACAGGTTTGCATACATAATAAATGTTTATTTGTGTACTATTACAGTTGCATATGCCATGTCATATAGCTGTTAAGACTTTGAAATACATACTGAGTAATGCAACTCTCAATCAGATCATTTTATACTGTAATCTGAAAGCATAACATATGTTGCTGTCCAGGCCGAGGCCTTCAAGTGGTACAATAGTAAAGAAAGACTGGGCCAAAGGATAACAATCAGTCAACAGTAAGTAATGCAGATGTAGTTCAGCAGCCCCAGATTACACTCTGTACCCAACCCATAGGGGGAAAATAATTAAGTTGCCACAATGAGGATGTATCTGTTACATAACAATGTTTAACTGAAAACATCACAATCACACTGACAAACGGAACAGTCTATATGACAGTAAGCTCTAGGCCACCAATGTTCCCAAGGTAAAATGTATGGTAATTTACAGCCATATACCTTAAGGTGGCTTACAATCAATAGCCCTCATATGTTGTAACACCCTAGGTAATATATGGTGTATACCCCTCCCCCACAGACTGACTTACAGGGGCATATAACACTATTACATACACTGACCTCTGGACTGCAGAAGGGCACAAATGTTTTGTGCAGCTGAAGCCCACATATATATGGACCCTACCCCACAATATGTGTAGGAGGCCACAACAGCACTGGAATGATGGCAGAAATGGCAGCACGACATAATCACAGACCACTACGTAACATAACAACCCCTTACTGCATGTCATATGGACAAAGCCTGGTATATAGGTGAAGGACAGAGGCCGGAACACAGGCCCATATGTGAAATAGTGTTGTTAAAGAGAAAGTTGCTGGTGTTACAGGATAGTCTGCAACATACCCTTAGTCAGGAATATGAAGTCAGAAACACAAATGGATGTAGCCATGTACTGATAGCACTTAACACATACAATACTAGTAATATATCTGACAAGAGAGGTCATTGTGCCCCTCTACTCATCACTCATCAGGCCCATAATTGAATACAATGCCCCATTTGGGATGTACCTTACCCGACACCTG
>NC_056744.1:423719380-423849380 GCF_019279795.1 Protopterus annectens | reverse complement strand
TGTATGTGGCGAGGATGTATGGGACAGGAATAATGTAGGAAATAAACAGATGGCCATCTAAGACAGATGATGTCACATGTAGCAAACCGTCATGCAGGCTGCTTAGTAACATGCCACAACACTGAGGGGGTTGCAGGAATGTCTAGCAAGTACTAGCTGTGCAGTACCCGTGTCAGCATTTGCCTGGACTCTGCAAACGTGTGGTCCATGAGTTAGGGTAATCAGATGTGACAGTTGTACCACAGGAAACATCAGCCAGGCCTCTCTACAGGTAGCATATGCAAAACAGAAGAGGTCCCCAAAAGGCATGCATTGCAGTGTGTACTGGTATACCAAGACCACACTGGAAACCTACAGGCAGTATCACATAAGATACATGTGCTGCACAACCAACACCTCACCCCACCTCAGGCCCACTATCCCCATCTGTACCATTCCGGTGCCAGTGTACACCTGTATGTTTGTCATTCATTAGTTGGGACTAGGCTGTTACACGTGGTATTCAGTGTTTGGGACACTGCAAACTTACACACATGTGTAGGCCATAGTTGTTAAGCATCTGCAAAAAGGCTGAAGATGGGTAGGGGGTGTCTTCATGACACAACAGTGCACTGCAGCAGGGATCCAAAGGATGCTATGAATGGCTGTATCTGCACACTACAAAATGACAAGAAAATAAATGCTGTATACAACAAAACAACAGGCAGGAATCCACACAGTCTTTTATTCACCTCTAGCACTGCAGCAAATGCCTTCAAGGAGTATAAAACATCACACTCATCACAGTTAAATACACTAATTAATCAAACAATTAACCAATAAATATTCAATTACATTAATTAATTACTACAAAACACATAAATTAAGAAAACTAAATTAAAAACCTCCATTTACACTCACCGTTAAGACCCCGAGGAGACAAGGTATCATATTTCAAGATAAAAATATTTTCTTTATATAGCAATTTTTTCTTATATAGCTGATCAGAATATACTCCTTTATGCACTTGTTCCAAAATCGTGACTTGTAAGTCATCATGAACCTGCATAAAGTGCTTAGCCACAGGACTATCTTCTCTCTGATTAATAATATTCCTAATATGTTCCTGCAGTCTTGTTTTACATTTACGTTTACTCTCTCCTATATATACAAGACCACAAGAACATCTCAGGGCATAAATAATTCCTTTAGTTTCACAATTATACATGTCATTAGCACAAAATACATAACCATTTATATATCCAAAAGTCCGCACAACATAACGGCAAACATTGCAATGGCCACATAACATAGTGCCCTTAGCATTCATAGTTTGAACATTGTTTATACCAATTGGATATCTAAACCTATTATGTACTAAAATATCCTTAAGATTCCTTCCCCTTCTGAAAGAAATACCCAACAACAGGGAAATTAACTTTACCAAATCATCAGATTTAAATAAAAAGTCCCAATAATATTTAACCAACTCAATCAAAATACTGCTGAAAGCCCCATAAGTAGACACAAAATAAATCATTCTTTTTTCATTCTTAATATATGTTCTATTTTCACCTACTATATCATGTTCTGTGCTAATTTTAGACCCATTATTAATAACCTTATCAACAGCAACCTGAATACTTTGTCCATTATACCCCCTTGAAATAAACATATTAGTCATAATATCAACTTCCCTATGGAAATCTTCATCATTATTGCATAGTCGTCTAAGCCTTAAACATTCACCATAAGGGAGAGAAACTATAGTGTGGGCCGGGTGGCAACTAGTGCCCATCAAATATTGATTGCCATCTACAAATTTCCTGTGTACAGAAGTCCATAAAACATTATTCTTCCCTACAAATAAATCTAATTCCAAAAATGTAATATGTCTAACCACCTGCACACCATCAAAACACAATTCAAACCTATTATTTTGCATCACTTCCACTAACTGGTTAACATCAGATAGGCCTCCTTTACAAATAAAAACAAGATTATCAATAAAACAAAAATATTTGACAACATGTTCTTTAAAAAAATATGTGAGATATAAATGCTCTAACTCTAAATTTGCATACATGGGGCAAAAGATGCACCCATTGCAGTGCCCCATATCTGTTTATATATCTGCTCATTAAACATAAAAAATAATTATTATTTAAACAAAAATCTAACATTTCCATTATATGATGTGATTTAGGACTTTCACCTAAAAATATTTTACTGACTCCAGCCCATATTGAAGCTGGATGCTGGTGCAAAGACTGACAACATCCACACTAATAAACATGTCAATAGACCATTGAAGTCCTTTTAATTTATCCAAAATATCAAAACTGTCTCTGATGTAACTAGACAACTTCACCACATACTGAAGCATATACTCATGTAAAAGTATACCAATAGATGACAAAAAATATTTCTGGGCAGACACAATTGGCCTACCCGGCGGGTTAACGTCATTCTTATGAATTTTAGGCAAACAATAAAAAGATGCCAACTCACAATCATCAGAATTAAATTTCTTTGTCTTATCCATCGGTGAAAAATATCTCAGCCTTGCTCCCTCCTTTTCAATGAGAAGTTCAAATTCCCTTATTGCCTTATAATATTCCTAAACACTACTCTTTTTATAGGTACTATAATCATCTAAATGTAGCATGCACATATTATAATATTGTTGAGTATTCATAACAACTATTTTACCTCCTTTGTCAGAAGGTTTAATAACTAGTTGTTCATTCTTGGCCAACAACTGAATTTCCTTCCATTATTTCATGCTTAAATTATATTCCACATTACTTTTATATTGCATGAAATTATGAAATGCATCTTCAATGGCATAGTTTAACATCTGTGAAAAACATTTAATATGTTCATGCTGATATGGAGGAATAAAATTACTTTTATGCAAAATTTTATTAGTATCAAGTAAACTATAAGCATTAACTGTAGTACCATAATCAAAACACTCATTGGGGTCAGAAGTGCAATAATAAAAACTATCATATATACTATTTTGTTCGTAAAACTGATCATTACCATGCTTGTTTGCGAAAAAATACACCAAATGAATTTTGCGACACAATTTAAAAAGATCACTCTTAAGTTCATACAAACGAGGCATAACTGTAGGTATATACTTCAAACCATAATTAAGAATTTTAAATAGCTAATTAGATAATGACACACCAAATATATTATGTACAAGAGAAATAGCAGTCAATTCAGTACCATTTACTTTTTTGTTGGCAAAATTTGTTCCGTCGCGCATGTTGATATTTGCAGATTGAAACTGTCCCCTTTTCCATTCATTATATCCCTCATTAGGCTGTTGATTCCCCTTCCAAAAGTCTTTCTCCAATCTAGAGAGATTTTGAGCTACTGGTAAAGTAGGAAACTGTTCAACCTCTCCATCGGCCTCAATGGACACGCCAGATACGTCTGATGCAAATGATACACTCTTAGAGGAAGCAGCAGATGATTTGTTAAAGGAACTAGAGCCCTTATTTCAACCAGAACGTGTTTGGTTT
The DNA here is from genome assembly GCF_019279795.1 of Protopterus annectens. NCBI lineage: Eukaryota > Metazoa > Chordata > Ceratodontiformes > Protopteridae > Protopterus > Protopterus annectens. The sequence goes on along the minus strand of NC_056744.1, from coordinate 423,845,862 downwards.
ATGCCATAAATAAGCACAATTGTTCTCATAGTCCTTTAAATCTCGTTTAGGTTTAGTACTCTTGCGGCCAATGAGTTCTTTTTCATGTTTTTCCAACCAATTATTAATATCAGATGAATATTTATCTAATTGTCCAGAAGAAAATCGCTTCAACAGATCATTATGGATAGTTTTAATTTCTTCATTGAGTCTATTATGTTTAATATGATCACGATCTAGCAGAATAGAAATCCATTCTGAAGTACAGCAATGTGCTGCCACTAACCATTTCTTGGAAAACTGTACCTCTATTTCATCAGACATGTCAAACAGAGTAGAGGAGCTTTTGAAAGCTCTTAGCCCCCTCAGTGTAATGTCAAGATCAATATATCTCTGTAACCTTAATATATTGAAATGAGTAGCCATTTCTCTATGTAACAAACGTTCCAATTTCTCTACAAGAACACCGTACTCACCCAGGAGGCTTGAAGTAGAGTGGGATTGACCAACTACCACAAACGGATTATCTACTCTGCCCCTTCTTGCTTGTTCAAACTTTTCAAAGAAGTGGCAAGAGCCAGAGTCCATAATAGAGGCAGAAGTACTAGCACCTGCCGCCCCTGCTCCAGAACCAACATCTGAATGTGTAACGAAATGATCCAAAGTTCTTTGGTCACCATCAAGTGTATCTTCTCTCAAAATCCTAGGAATGTTGAACGACGATTCACTCGCCATAACAAAGGAAACCAACAAAATGACAAGAAAATAAATGCTGTATACAAGAAAACAACAGGCAGGAATCCACACAGTCTTCTATTCAGCTCTAGCGCTTCAGCAAATGCCTTTAAGGAGTATAAAACATTACAAACTCATCACAGTCAAATACACTAATCAATCGAACAATTAACCAATAAATATTCGATTACATTAATTAATTACTACAAAACACATAAATTAAGAAAACACATACTAAATTAAAAACCTCCAGTTACACTCAACATTAAGACCCCAAGAAGACAAGGTATCATATTTCAAGATAAAAATACTTAATTTATATAGCAATTTTTTTCTTATATAGCTGATCAGAATACACTCCTTTATGCACTTATTCCAAAATTGTGGCTTGTAAGCCATCAGGATTAGAATCATGAACCTGCATAAAGTGCTTAGCCACAGGACTATATTCTTTCCGATTAATAATATTCCTAATATGTTCTTGTAGTCTTGTTTTAAATTTACGTTTACTCTCTCCTGTATATACAAGACCACAAGAACATCTCAGGGCATAAATAATTCCTTCGGTTTCACAATTATACATATCATTAGCACAAAATACATAACCATTTATATATCCAAAAGTCCGCACAACATAATGGCAAACATTACAATGGCCACATAACTTAATGCCCTTAACATTCATAGTCTGAACATTGTTTACACCAATAGAATATCTAAACCTATTATGTACTAAAATATGCTTAAGATTCCTTCCCTTTTTGAAAGAAATACCCAACAAAGGGGAAATTAACTTTACCAAATCAGCAGATTTAAATAAAAAATCCAATAATATTTAACCAACTCAACCAAAATACTGCTGAAAGCCCCATAAGTAGACACAAAATAAATCATTATTTTTTCATACTTATTAATATATGTTCTATTTTCACCTACTATATCATGTCCTGTGCTAATTTTAGACCCATTATTAATAACCTTGTTTGATTGACTAGTCTATTTAAAAGTGATGAGTTTGTAATGTTTTATACTCCTTGAAGGTGTTTGTCAAAGCGCTAGAGGCATATAAAAGACTGTGTGGATTCCTACCTGTATCTGCACACAGTCAGGGGTCAGGAACTGTGGCAGACATAACCCTAACTCCACAGCAGTAGTGATGGCAGTGTGTGAACTCCAGGGGATGTGCACTTGAGTTGACCTTGCAATCATGCAGAGTTGAGGGACATGTGTAGGGCAGACTGACCATATACTGGCAAATTCAGATGGCCCATGCTTGTATACACCTGCCAGGAATAGTGACTGATGTAGTACACATTACAGTAGGTGCAACAAACCATCATGATAAAGGCATGCACACATATGCACCCACGAAGTGTATGCATTTCAATCAGCATCTGCACAACTAACACATTTGTTTGACACTACATTTGAATGTACAGGACATATGTCACATATCAGGCTTATGTAATGTTAACATATGCAGTAATGTGGTCCCATGGCATATCAAGGAAGAGGGCATCATATCAATAAGGGTGTGTACACTCCCCATAGCCATGCTAAGGTTTGACGGTTGTCAGTGTAATTGTATCGTATTGGTCATACATGCACCGCTGATGAAGACATCTGTAAATCAGACATCAGGCATTAACACATGACATCTGTCCATATATCATCCCAGGTATGTGTCGAACAAACACATAGGGGCTGTGAGCAGGAGAGTGGACATTACTGACACAGTAATACACATTCAGCAATGGTGTGTACACCTACGAGGTATGGTGCACATTACTTGGCAGGGTGCTGAACAGGTGCACAGCAATACTGTGTACATGGGTGGAGTGTTTTCCCGGGGGAGGGGCATCACCTACTAACACAGCCCATGCATCACACACATGTATACTGTTGCTTGGAATGACTATAGCTGCAGTGTATGCTGCTGAGTACCATATATTATGCATGTTGACAGATGGGTAATGGGATGTCTGTGTGTAATATCTTCGTGCAGCCTCACCTGTAAGTGTGTGTGTGGGTGGGGGGGTTATTATGTCTGTAAGTGCAATCTGGTGGAGTGGAGTGGAGGGGAGTTGATGCATGTAGAATGTGTGTGTATGTGTATGTGCGTTTGTGTGCATGTCCATGTATGCACATGTGTGATTGTGGGGTTGTTCATATGTCTCGACTTCCCTTTGGAATTGTGCAGTACATGGACATAGACTGACACATGAGACACCGGGAATACTTGTCTGATATGCAAACTCAGGACAGCTGATGCTATAATAAAGTCTGTAGCATGGAACATGCATTGGGAGGAAAACTAAACACCAGGTATACTGTTAAAATTACAATCAGCAGAAAGGTGAAAGAATACCCACGTATGCAGCACTACAGATGCATTGGGAAATTACTAGACAACACCAGTGAGTGTATCCAAATATTACTGTTGTACACATATTAAGTTAATAGAGCAACAGATCTTGCATCTACTGAGCAATAGTTACATATGATACTCCAGTGCGTGACATTATTGAGTGACCGTAGTAGCCCCTAACTAATGGGGCCATGCTCACGATGTCTGGACAAACCCAGGGTGAATACTGGATGACAGCAGTGAGTCCTTGTAAAACTGACTCCAATCAAGTCAAAGAGGTAATGGAGTAATGGGTCATGTTTTGTGATCACTTGTCTAGGCAGTTAGAAGAATGATACATTAATGATTGTTATTAATGGGTGTAAGTTTCCAAGTGTGATGCAGGATGGGAAACTTAAGAGAATAAACATGGGACAGTCTGTAAACTCAGGGACAGGTAGGTATTATGGTGGAATGTCAGGGTGTGTGTGTGTGTGTGTGTGTGTGTGTGTGTGTGTGTGTGTGTGTGTGTGTGTGTGTGTGTGTGTATGTACTGTTAAGCAATGATGTACAGGTCTTAAAGTGAGTTTCTTGTTTTCCCCTCACAGGTGGCGAGGTGGGTCAGGGTCCCTCCTGCATGCAATCTGATGTTGGTGTCCATACAGACACTGAAAATGATGATAGGTGTGTTAAGGCACAGGCGGGGTTGTCAGAGGCTGAAACTGCGCCATCTTTTGACATCCCCCTGTTATCCACCCCATCCCCGCACACAGTCACAGTGTCTATAGATGCCCCATCACCAGTGGCCATAGCAGAGGGATAGTTGGTGGTTGGTGGCAGTGCACAGGACAGTGTGGTATCTATGGCTGCTGTGTCTGGACACAGCAGCCATAGCTGGATGTCCGGCAGGGTACCACATAGGAAGATGCACAGGGGTGCTCATGGGAGGGCTGCTGGTCATCGTGCCCCTGGCAGAAATGCCACATCTGGTACCACAAGATGCATGTTTCAGGCTGTTGTGGAGGTGCAGGCATGTATGGAATGGTACACCAGACAGGGTCTGAGGCTGCAGAGGGCTGCTTTTTCAGCTGTGACAACATCCATGATCTTGCAGGTGCCCTCTGTTATTATGCAGAGGTCATGGATAGACAGTGGTGTGAGATGATGGGCCTCCTCGACCGTGGATTGTCTGTGCTAGAGCATGTGGTGGGAGTGGTGCGACAGCCATGTGGACGTGTCCACGGAGAGATGAGAACTGTAGGGGATGTATGTACAGTGGTATCATGCCATTTGCCATGTGCCAGCAGGCCATCTATCAACAGACACCACTGTGGTGACCCTCAGGGTGAGAGTGACATGCATCAGCCAATCTTCTGGGTGCCTCCTGCAGAGGGCTGGTGAGGTGCTCCAGTTGACATGTATGCAACATGCATTGCATAACATGGTTAGTGTCTGTCTTGGAGATCTGTACCCAAGCATGTTCTGTTGACTGTGGTAGTGTAGTTGAGGTATCCATGGCATGTGGTGCATACAGGGTGTTGAGTCCTATCTGTGCCATTTATAACACAGCTGCACAGACATGTCAGTGTCAGTCAGGCATAGCTGGCCGATACATATCCAAGATGGATACCTGACATCTGCACATCTGTACAGCGACTGACAGACATCAGCTTGCCAACTAGCTATGGAGTAGGATAAATGTGTTTACAGATAGACGTCTGACACCGAGAGGTATGCCATTGCTACATGATGGCAGCCCTCACTGACATGTGCTATACAGTGTAGTCTACAGTTATTTCCCACATGTCAGATCATTATCCAGTAGGAAATATATAATGTGACACAGACAGCTCACACACCAGGAACACAACAGAGAGGACTCAGAGTCCATCTATGCATGCAGGGGTGTGTGTTCCCAGAACTACAATTAGCAATCTACTCTTGCTTGGGAAAGCACTGTCAACATTAGTAAAATAATGATACACTACATGCCAGTGTGACTGCATATAACATGGGATACTAGTACCCTTATATGTAACATATTCACATGGATAAGAGTGTTGTACAAACCATATTTACTCAAGTGTCCCACACAGGAGACTCACACCCCTTGCTACTGTCATGATGGCACATAGACGCATGTTATGTACATGGCATTACATACACTTATTACAGATGTCATTACCCTGCTATGTTATCAGACAGGGATGTGAGCACTGGTTACCAGGGCTGAGCCATGCTTAGCAGGTGTCAGCATTGCTGCAATATAACAGTTAAGCACATTTGCGCACTGGTAAGCAAAGACTGTATGGTGTAAGCACCCGTATGTTTAGCCATACCTTAGCACCACTTAGCTTCGCACTTAAAGCTGCTCAAAACTGCCTTAACCAGTCTGTATCCAACAGCCCGTGTTCTGCTCAGCAACAAAATAAACAGCCTTGCTGGTCTTGAACCTAGGAAGCTGTACACTATAGTCACAGCAGTTAACCACTATGCCATGACAGCTGTGAAGACAGTTGTTGTTTTTCCAATATATCTGTCAGTACACATATTGAATAGTATTGAACAACTGCTGTGACTTCTACAATTGTGTAGTACTTGTTAGTGATATTACTTTTGCATCACATATGTTGTTATATCTAAATATACACATATCAGATACATACGTTGTGATACATCTGGAAAGGTATACACAACAGTAATATTTACACATGACAAGGATATGGATATATACATATGTAGATATATGTGTACATGTACATGCACATATATATTCATATATATGCATTCATAGATATCTGTATAGTGCATCATATATATGGCCACATATAGATCTCTATATATGTATGTATATATATATATATATATATATATATATATATATATATATATATACATATATATATATATATATATATATATGTACACACACACACACACACACACACACACACACACACACATGTATGTACATCATAGATATATATAAATATCTATTTATGTTGATATATATGTAGATATCTATAACTATATGTGTATATATCTCTATATATCTGTATATGTGTAGACATATATGGATGTGTATATGTATATATATATATATATATATATATATATATATATATATATATATAAGTGTATGTATATGGATATTAGATATGTATATGTGTATATATCTATATGTATATATGTATATGTATATATATATATATATATATATATATATATATATATATATACATATATGTTTACCATATGTCCAGATGTCCAGAACATGGAGTGGAGTCATACCTCAGCACCAATAGTCTCAACCTCTTAGTGCAAGGGGATGTCATGTATGTATTGCAGGTATAAATGTTGACTGCTGCTACTGTAACAGGGGTTGTCTTTACAGTGTGTGGGAGGTCGCATCTGCTATTGACATGTACGCCATCAGTTACTGACAGACACCCTAAGGTCATCATAGTACAGTACCACTGATATCACAGTAATGATTCTGTGGACTACAGCAGAGATATGACCAATAAATGTGGACAGTCTGGCACACTCTGATCAGTCCAGAGGTATATACAGATCCCCTTAGTGCAAGACGTGTGGACCAAGCCTGACAATGTGGATGTTAACAGTCATGTACATGAGTAGATCACATAAATACTGGACTACATATGTCCACACAGTTTATGCATTTACACACTCCTGTCTGTCCTGACACATAATAACCAGTGGTGCAGAGGTCACATGAGCACATACTACCCACTAGTTAGTGACGTACATCTATACAGCATCCCACTGCTTTGTCAGAAATACATGACAGTTATGGTGGCCCAGAAGCAGTACATCTGAGAAATATATGGACATAACATCATACTGGGTAATTCACTAAGCTGCTATGCATGTAACAAAGCACTGTACAAACTACAAGCAGACTGCCACAACACTGGCCTACATGTCTTATGGGGGAATACATATGTACCTGCAAATATAGCAAGCTCTACAGGCATGTAACAAAGCACAGCATAACAGACACCTGTGTGACAGTGCATGCCCACAACCAATGTGAACACAGCCACATATGGTAAGCAAGCTTAATATTACAGTATAGGGACTGTCTGATCAACTCCATCTTCATATGTGCCACTCACACACTAACCCTACATATACTGGGCCACAACACAGTGTGGTCCAGTGCCTGTCTGTGGTATGGGACATGTGTGTGTTTGGCCCTACAAACATGTAAGCCAAGAGAGTACCATACACTGCAGCAGCATGTAACATCAGATAGAACAGGACCAAGAACAATGATATCTACCACAGTCTGTACACAGGCCAAGGTACGTATTCGCAATACACATACTGTCAACAATCACCATAAGTACACAGACCTCACTACTGTTCACACAGCCAGAGAATGCCCAGGTTATGTCCTCAAATATAAGCCCTACTATACATAACATGTCTAGCAGTCTGATATCTGACTGGCTTGTTATCAAGTATGATGCCAGTAAATAATGGTGTACAGAACATATGCACCTCTTACTGCATGACATATGTACAAAGGTTGACAGACATGTGGCTGGAGGCACAAAGACTGGGCCAATATTGGCATGTTGCTGTGATAACCTCATACATTTACTGTTGTAACATGGTTTGTTGTGACATATGTTCTATGAGGGATATGAATTCAGTAACTCTCATGCCGACGATGCTTCTGCAGTTCTAAGATAGGTGATCTGTGAGTAAAGCAAGACACATAAGACTCCAAACACTGGCCAGTCTGCAGATAACCCTACAGGTGGGGGTTTCCTCAAACACATAACACTGTCATGACAGGTGTAGGCCAGCCATATCCACACAAACCCTGTTAAACCAACATTACTCCAAATGCAGAAGAGCAACACTTTCATTCTGTAGTCATGTCTGGAACATCCCCCTCCTGTTTGTTGGCCTGTCTCCACAGGGTATGCTGTTAGAGGTATATCCCACTACCATCTGTGATGCTGTTTGCCAAACACCGACATGAAGTCCTGCTCACAGTGAATGAAAACGGCCAACACCTACATGATATTCCTAGTTATAGGAGTGTGTTTCCATGCAATTGGCTATGGCAATGGTACCACAGCTGTTCCACATGCAATCAGCTAGTGGGGGACTGCAATTCAGGCAGAGAACATCAGCTGATCAGGAGCATCACTTACAAAACACAAGCTGCTGCCTAAGCAAAGCAGGTGTACTTCTCCACATCCACCAGAGAGGGAGTGAAAGAGAGACAGACAGAGACAAAGTAAAACAGGGAGGGGGTGGGAGAGGAAAAGCTATGCATGTTTGTCTCATACACTTACCAGTACGGGATTTCAAACCCCTGTCTATGTATTGCTATCACATGTCTATGCTGTTATTGCATGTGCCACAGAGTTTACATGCTGGGGAGCTGTCCAAAGGTATAGTCAATGGTGAGTGACATCAACAACAGTGATAAAGGAGGGATAAGGTAGGTGTAGTACATGTGCCTGTCCACAAGAACAGGTGTCAAGTTCGACACAGTCACATTCTCTCTCAGGGACTCACACACATTATCACAGTTGGTAGGGTCAGGATTAAACTTCCTAACTAGCTATTTTACCACAATACAGTAATACACAGGTATCACATGCACCACAGAGGTTATCAGGATGATATATGGGCAAAGGTTATGTCAAGGTGTCTGACATCAGAAGGCATGCTTCAGTAGGCCAAGGGGAGGTGTAGTGAGTGTGAATGGTGTCCAAATCATTATACTCCACACACACACACACACACACACACACACACACACACACACACACACACACACACACACACACACACACACACACACACACACACACACACACACACACACACACAGGTTTGCCAGTACTGACATGCATGGGTGCATTGCTTCACAGGTGTGTAGTGGTTGACTGTGCCAGAAGGCTGTACAAGGCTAGGTAAAGGGTATACCTTGGCATCAGGCCACATGACAATGGTATGCAGTGTGGCTCAGGGGTGTAGTGTCTGGATTGGCCCACACAGGTGGGTATTATATTCACCATCCAGTCATCTGGGTTACTATTGTTGGTGGCCAGTGCTGTGCAATGCTTGCTATGTATGGGTTCTATATTCCATAACATAGACGGTGTCTGGTATGTGCACACATCCCACATTCATGTTCAGTGACATGTGGAAGTGTACCTGGGGTGTCTGGGAAATGTGTAAACAGATTGTTATCATCAGATGTGCCATTCTTGACCTCATGTGGTGAGAACTGGCAATGGACACCAGGTTGATCCTACACTTACATTGACAGCATGATACAGGTATTCCCTGGTGTAAGTGGCATCTCTCCTTACAGGACATGTGTATAAGGCATGGTATGTCATTTGTGGGTTACATTTGCTGGCTCTACAGTTGTTGCAGGCGTCCAGTGGGAAATATAGCAAAGGAGCACTGTATGCAATGATTTGCCTATTGTAGGGACGGGACAGGGTGCCATACCCTCTGTAGTCCACTACAGTCACACCATGGTTCTATCTGTGAGCAATATGCAGGGAACTACCAACATAGTGGTTGTTGCCTAGCCAAGTGTGTTTGTGTATGAGACATGGGTGCAGAGTGTTCTCTGGGGAATACAAGGGTTGCCTATATTGTTCCCCAAGCCATGATGTCACATGTAGGGGTATGGATTGTCTACCCCAGCCACTCTGCTGTTTGACATCTGTTATCCTTGTAAGGTGGACATTGTGACATATAATAGGCCCACTATATAAGAAATGTGCAAAACCCAATCCACAATGAGTTCTGTTGTTACACACTCACAGCTACCTCCACACAGGATACACATGACAAATACACACACAAAGTCTCACAGTTGTCATGTCTGGGATTAGAACTCCTATCTAAGTAGTACATCACACTACAGCATTACACAGTTATAACATGTGCCAGAGAGCTTACTGGGCTATTCCTTCCCCAAAGGTGTATTTCAAAGCACATGACATCAGCAGGCTTGCCAAAGTAGGGCAATGGAAGTTGTAATGATTGTGAATGGCTTCAAACGCATTGATCCCTACACAGGCAAACAAGCACACACACTTGTACACTTGTCATGTCCGGGATTAGAACTCCTACCTAACTAGTACATCACACTACAGCATTATGCAGTTAAAGCACAAGCCATGGAGACTAATGGGCTAAGCCTTCCCCAAAGGTGTATTTCAAAGTGAATGACGTTGGCAGGCTTGCCAAAGTAGGGCAATGGAAGTTGTAGAGACTGTGAATGTCCTCAAAAGCATTGATCCCTACACAGACAAACACACAAACTTTTACACTTGCCATGTCTGGGATTAGAACTCCTACCTAACTAGTACATCACACTACAGCATTACACAGTTATAGCACACGCCATGGAGCGTACAGGGCTATGCCTTCCCCAAAGGTGTATTTCAAGGTAAAGACATCAGCAGGCTTGCCATAGTAGGGTAATGGGGATTGCAGTGTGTGTGCATGGGTCATAACCCATTCATCTGGAAGCAGACACACAACACTCAGGCACACATAGATTTATATTCCACAGGTATGTGTATACAACTGTTAGATGACTACTGATTTGTACAGTCATGTTACACAGTCAGCACAAGCACCACTATAGTCCTGAGGGATTCCAGAGGCAAATGTCTACAGTGATTGACATTTGCACATCATGTGGTTTTAGCCACTTGGATGTGTGCTGTGTGGGTCAGGCCTCATGATGGGAGGCTCTTTGTCACTGTCTGTAACTCTCTTCCACACATCTATGTATGTGTAATTTTGGTCTATTATAGCGTGTTGTCCTTGGATATATGTGTGTATTCCTATCCAATGTGCGTGCAAAGCATGACTGGTGTGTACTGAGGAGTATGTGCACAAACATCTGTGACTGTCAGATATGTATAGTCCACTGTTGTTGCCAGACATGGGCTTCATTAATGTAAGTTTGTGAGCATGCCCATTATGACCTTTCAGTATTTTGTTGTCAGACATGGGCTTTGTTTCTCTAAGTGTGGGAGCATGCCCAGTATGGCCTTCTGTACTGAATGTGTGACTCCATTCCAGGTAGGTTGTACTCCAATGCAGGCTTTTGTGTTCTACACCAACAGCAACCAACCTGTTTCTGCAAGATATCTGTAGATCGTTTGACAATATGTGGGCAAAATGGCAAAGAATAGTGGGTTGCTGTACATAATTGTGTCTGTGCTGCTTTTGCTACATGGTCTTGGTGTTATCAGAGATATTCCGGCATATGTACTGTTTTACACTGTGATGTTTTATGTCATCAAGTACTGTCAGGTATACATATTTGCTTGCAATAATGTCCTGCGGAACACAATGTGAATGCACCTGTGTCCAGTATTGTGGTCTGCAGCCTACATATTCTTGCATAATCATGCCATTCTGGAGGGGAAGCTGCAGACATTTGCTGCTGGGTCTGTGTAAATGGTTCAGCACCTTGGTACAGTGGTGGCTGAGGATCCCATGCTTATACATCTATCGAAGTGGCAGTATGGCCATATCCTGCTGTGGCCATACCTCACAGCTGTACAGATTCACGCAGGTTACCAAGAGGCAGGGATCATAATTCTGGACATTACCACTTCACATTGTTGTTTATAAGCAGGTTTGTAGACACCCATTCCTGTGTTTGCAGGCAGGGATTGTATGTGCACACGGCTGAGTTTCAGACTTCACACACTCCATGTCACCCATGCTCCTATCCCCCCTCTGTTATTCTATCCTCTTCCAAACATTATGCAAACATTATCTGATAAGTTCCCTATAGTTATCACCTCATCCCAGCAGTAATTTGATATTGGTCCACAGTTCATGCAGTAGGACATGGTGGACATGTTACTGGGATTTGTCCACATGGCCTTGCATTTGGGTTCTGTGGACTGTGTTATGTTGTTATTTGGGAGTCCATGACATAACATACATTGGCAGTACAGGTGAGACACATGCCTTTGGCAGAGGACTGTAAGCCATTTGGTAGTGATGCAGGCCAGCTGTAGCAGGCCATTGCATTGTGTCACTCCTACAGTCCCAGTTTGCAAGACACTATATTCCCCTGGGGTGATAGGGTAGGTGTGCAAGGTGTTAATGCCAATACATTCTGTCATTATTGATCCAGTGGTGTGGATGTTGGCAGGGTGCTGCTTACAGCTAGGAACACACCTGCATGGGACACCTGTTCTGCATGCTGCATTCTTTAGCTATTGCCATACAGAGGTGGGGGGGTCATATTGTACTCAGGGATAAGACCAGAGAGGTACCTGTGGGTGATGGTGGGGTTAGCTGGGTGCATGTGTGCTATGGACACTACTTGCAACTGACTCACAGATATGCATGGGGCATTCCAGTTATGCTGGCTTGTGCAGGGATATCAGCTAGTTCTCAATACTTCATACCTGTGACCTTTGTGGTCTGCCAGTGTTTGGCTAGATGACATCGGTATTCCCTACTACAACCCCAATTAATGTGCTGCTAACTTGTATGTACAATTCCAAAGGTGTGTCCATTTGACAGTAACATATTATACACTGTCTGTCTGGCGTACTTCCCCCTGTGTACTGTTTGTATGTCTGGGCCCACATTCATGCCATGTCCATCTTTCAGATGGTGACAGATATCAGATATTACTTCCAAACATTTACAATGGCTTACTGCTGGAATGTGTTTTGCTGGGATGCACTGATTTTGGCACTGCAGTTGTGAGAACTTGGCCCTGTCATCAGCAGTGCTGGCCAGTGGCCCCCAGGACAAACCTCACATGCCTACATACTGACCACTTTCACACGATATACAACACACACCAATCTAATACACGCAGCCCTGCCTATTGTACACATGCTACAATCTATCCTGCTACTTTGGCCGGCTCAGGTAATCTGTGCTCCACTGTTATATACCAACACATACATATTACTACATATTACTACATTTCTACATAGGATTGGGGGGTGCACACCTGACACTTGTACACATTTGCTATGACTGTACTGGTATTTCAGGTACTCCGTTTCATTCTGTATTCTGACCTATCATGCTGACTAGAGGCATATCAGTGTACTACAGGTCTTAGGTTTGATTGACCTACATTTCAGTTTCAGACTTCTTACCCTTCAGAACTAACATCTCACTGCCAGACCTGTTGTAGTCTGTCTGTGTAGGTCTAGAAGGGAGATGTTCTCCATAGTCATCAGTCAGAGGCCTTAGTACAGCCTTTGTTTGTGTTTGTCTTCATCTGTCCTGCTGGCTGAGACTGTTGTTGGGTATGTGAGCCTCCCTGACTGGCATGTGTGTGTCCTATGGACACACATGTGGCTCAGCACATTTCCTGCAGTGAGCTTTGTCACCTTGTCTAGTACTGGCTACTATGGTGACAGCAGTATTTGTTACAGATCTCATGCTGGCACTATAAGTGTCTCTTATCTGCTGGTATCCCATTCAGACACTCAATTCCCTTGCATTGTCATATCCGTACCATAGATACAAGTAACAACACATACTACTCCATTTGGCAATTGATAGGGAGAGTGACTTACCTTGTGGCTGTGCCAGTATTGAGGATGGTGCTGGGGGCTGACTATTTCAGATGCACATAGTACAGTCCCTATATATGGTTAAGCACAGGTAGTGTCATGTTTGGCATCCCTTTTACTGTATGTGTGAGTCAGAGAGAGGTGTCATTCCCTGGGTTCCTACCATGTCAGTGTATGTGCTATGCATTGCCTCTTTGCCACAGCCTGAGCATACTGGGCATGCCTCTTTCTGCCTACTGGGGTAGGCACAGGTTGTTCCTCCTCCAAGTCACTCTGTACCTGTGCAGGCCTTGGCAATGGTGGGGGGGCTGTGTGGCCCTGCCCAGTGCTGTTCCTGCTGCAGCTGTTTCCACATGATCATATTGTGTAGTATGGCACATAGGATGACAATTTGGATACATGTAGCTGGTGAGTACTGCAAGGCTCCACCGGATGTGTCCAGGCACCTGAACCATGACTTGAGCATCCCAAACACATGCTCTATTATGATTCTGGTCTGTGCGTGTGCCTCATTATGGAGTTCTTGTTCGGGTGTGTGTGCATTTATGATGGGTGTCATCAGCCACGGCTCCAGTGCATAACCAGCATCCCCCACTAGGTGGCCATAAGAGATGTCCCCATTGGCAAAATCTCTGGTACAGTTGCATCATATGCCAGATGTGGGAGTCATGATAGCTTCCAGGGCAGCCAGCTCACACATTCATTATAATACCCTGGGCATTGCACATGACCTGGCAGTTGATGGAGCTGCTCACTGGATGGTGCTTTGATGCATATGTGTGTGCAGTCTATAGCACCCACTACCTCACAGTATTCTGCTATTTGGTGGAAGAGACTCATATTGTTGGTCAACGCCTCACAGCTGTTGTGGAAATATACATGCTCACCGGCATGTGCTGATATGGCATCCAGGAACTGGTGGAGTACCCTGGATGCTGATGCCTGTGAAATCCCCATGATATCCCCAGTTGGCTTTTAGAAGGTACCTGTGGCTAGTATTCTTAGGCCTACACATACCTTGGTATCCACTGGGATGGGTTCCCCTCTGTTGGTTCTGTGTATGAGGTGTGACCAGCACAGATCAACAATTTGCTGTAGGAGGTCCCTGTCCACCCTATAGTGCTCCACTATCTCCAGCTCATGTAGCCCCTGGTAGGTTACCCTGGGTCTGTACACTCTTCTCCTTCTCCTCACTGTGGGTTGGTTGTCAGCATTCTCATCCTCACCACCCTCACCCTCTTCCACATGTTGATTTATGATAGCTGCTGCAGCCCCTATCATTTTGTTGCTTTTGTTTGGTAAAATTTCCCTGCTTGTGTACATTGGTGGTGTAGAGTTTGTGGGAAAAAACAGAAGAAAAGGTGTTTGCATAATTTATAGTACTGTGCTGGGCTGGGCTGCTGCCTGTGTAATTGGCTGGTCCTGATACATTTCACCTGCCAGCTATGCTAGTTCTAATTGATTACCTTCCTACTGCTGTTTTCCCTCCCCATTGTCTTCCTGTTTAAGCCCAAGGGCACGCCACGCAAACACAGTGCTCATATGAGCACAGAGCTGCTATTTCCTGGTTTATTTTGTTTTCCTTTAAAACACGGTGCACGGCGCACACACGCACTTAGGCAATGTAAAGAGTGCTTGGCAGCTTCAGACACACCCCCTTGCTTAGCTCTGCAAAGCTAAGGGCAAACCCGAGCCACATGGCTCCAATAAGCTTACAGTATGTCTGACACACCCCTCTATGATGTCAGCTAGCTCTTAGGCTTGCACCATGGTCTTCCTGCACCTACACGGTTGGGTGCAGGCTAGCCATGAGGGGGGATCTGGGATTCAGTATCATTCCCCTAATTTGCATAGGATTGCCTGCTAATGCCTAGTTACAAGTCTGACACTGAGCCTTCCCCCTTAGCAACCACTATTCACTGGCCATGTTGTCTTCTGCCTTCCATTGATTATAATGGCAAAATTGTGATTTTTGGATAGAATGCTTATTTTAAGTTTCTTTTTTTATTTTAGGCCCGATACCGTTTGCGTGCCACTGCCCTATGCTTAAACAGCTGAAATCGGCTAAAAAAAATAAAAGTTTTTTTTTTTTTTTTTGCAGCTATTTTCCATGCCAATGGCCATATATTTGGCCATTGGCATGCTTTCCACATTATATGCACCCTTTATTTGGAGCTGTCATGGCTCTGTTTTGTAGTTTGCAGAAATGTACTCGGTTACTATCCGATTACATTTCTGCAGACTACACTAGTCCTGCACAGGCGGTTGCCAGCTTCCTGGATTGTAAATTCACCTCATTTACATGTTTTTCACCTGCAAATGTGGTAATTTGCATACAGGAGCTGTGTCCGTGCAGGAATAGTGGAGCAGCACTTGTGCACGTCCATGAAGCTTATTCCTGGATCGCACTGCAGCCATATTACCTGCAGCAGCTCTTTCACTATTCCTGCACACCATGCAGAGCTTGCTGAATCCTGTGGACTGTGTTTTTCAGCACAATAAACCACTCCCATAATGGGTAAACAGTATATACATATATATATATATATATATATATATATATATATATATATATATATATATATGCATGTATACATATATATATATATATATATATATATATATATATATATATATATATAGTTAGAAAGCTTATGATGAAACTATTATTTTGTTATTTTTGTTTTACTTGGATCGCTTGTCTGTGTATCTAATGAAGGATTTTCTACTGGAAACAGACTGTCTACCATGTTTGGATTACTTTTAAAAACAGTAATTCTGTATAATATTTCAAATTATATATATTTTTATTATTATTTTTTTACTTTGAACGAGTTTAAGTTTGCTACTTCTACTACCATTATCTGCTTTGATTACTATACAGTGATTAACTTGATATATATGGATTGAAAATCTTCCACACAGAGAAGTTTCTTACACTGTTTTGTTTTTGGACCCACTATACATGTTTAGTGGGTTGTTTGAGACTTCAGGGATACCACAGAGATTACTTGTTTTTTAAAAGCAATATTTAAAAACATTCCCTATTTTTGGTCTTTTGTCCCCCCAATTATTTATAGCCTTGTCCAGATTTCTTGCTCTAAGAGGTCAAGAGGTATGATTAAGGAAGATGGCAGTGTGGAGCGATTGCAGCAGTGCATTTCCAGGAACAAGGGTGGGGAAATGGTTTAGTGGACAGAAGTAAGACAGGAAAAATCAGGAGTTAGGTTCATAGGTTCATAGGTAGGTACTAGGCTATCTGCCTGAGGGCATTTATAAGCCTAGCCAGAGTGTGTCGGCTTTCACCGCCCCATTGATTAATTAACTGTTCCTCTGTCAAGCAGAGCCAATGAAGCGATCCCAGGGGTGTATTTTCTGTTACCCATCCACTCGTCAAGGTTTCTCTTGCAGAGTGTTAGTGAGGGGTTCTGCCTAATGTAGTTTGGAATTTTGTTCCAAAGCATGGGGAGTCTCTGTGACAGGAATCTATCCCTCCAGCATGTTCTATTTATTGTTGTGGAGAGGTTTAGCTCACTAGAGCACATGGCTCGCAGTGACTTGGATTTCTTTATGTGGAGCATGTCCATCAATTTTGAGTTAGACATGGCTTTGTAAGTCAGGCAGAGATCACCTCTGAGTAAGCGATATGTCACTGAGTACAGCCAGAGTTTTTTCAGTCAGGCTGCATAGGACATATGTTTGAGGCCAGTAATCCTCTTGGTGAGGTATTTTTGTGGTCTTTCTAGCTGTTATAAGTGTCTTGTGAGGTACATCCCAAATGGGGCATTGTACTCTATGATGGGTCTGATGAGTGACGAGTAGAGGGGCACTATAACCTCTTTATTTCTAGATGCAAACCTTTTAGTAATTAGATGGGCCACATAGAAGGATTTTCTGGCAATATGATTGTCAAAGAAGAGCTTGCTATCTACCTGGGTCCCCAGATCTCTTATTACCTTTTCTGTATTAAGGGGGCTGTCACCTATGTGGTAATTCGTGGGTGCTTTGTTTTTCCCAAACGGGATGACTATGCATTTTTTGGCATTTAGCTTGAGGCCATGATTTTGACACCAGGTGTCCGTCTCAGTAAGGCCCTTTAGGAGGAAGTCCGTGTCAGCTGGAGAGTCAGTTATGGCTCCCAGTTTGCAGTCTTCTGCAAACTTGGTTAGCCATAGTCCTCCTGTGTTTGCCTGTACTTCTGAGAAGTATATGCCAAACAGTAGGGGTCCCAGGACCGAGCCTTGTGGGACACCACTTGTGACTGGTTTAGAGTCAGACCTGGAGCCCGCTATTCTTACCGTGTGAGTTCTGTCTGTAAGCCAGTTGGCAACCCATCTCGTGATGTAGTATATCCTGAGTTAGCCACCACGGACTTCAACAACATACATCCGAAACATAAAAAAGGACAAAAACACATATAGTTCAGACAACAAGCAAATATGTGAAATTATTAGGAAGTACTGGCCAATTTTACTTGAAGATGAGAAAATGAAAACATTAATAGGGGACCAACAAAGATTTGTTTATAAAAGCAAAAATAATTTAAAATGGCTATTATGTAATAAGGATGGCCATCAGAAAAGAGCTCCCATTACAACAACAGGAACTAAGAAGTGTGGAAAATGTAAAGCTTGCTCGTATATTAATCCTGTTCCAGGCTTTTTACACCCTGTCAATGGCAAAGAATATTTTTTCAAGGCCTCTGCAACATGCAATACACAACACCTAGTATACTTGGCCACCTGCCGTTTATGCTCAGCTTTTTATGTAGGGAAAATGGACCAAAGTTTTAAGTATCGCATTTTAAGACACTTGAGAGAAATATCTCTTTTATAAATCCAAAACATCTTAGCGGATCATGTTAAATGCTTCCCTACTCATTCCTTTTACCTTCAAGCTATAGATCTCATTATTCCAAACTTGAGAGGAGGAAATATAAAAAACCTAATGGAGACGCATGAAACGAAATGGATTATAAATCTCCAAGCGCATAAGTCCCCAGGTTTAAACACTATAGTTCCCCTTAAGCCTATGTTAAAAAATAGGTGCCTAACGATTAGCTGATTCTGTAAGGAGGCCTGGTTATTGTGATGTCATGGATGCGAAGTTGATGAAGGTGTGTCCTGACTTAGAGTTGTGATAGGTGCATGCTTATTTTAAAATAATTAGAGCTCAGCTCAAGGGATTATACGAACTGAAGAAGGCTACATAGCTGAAAGTGCTTTTTGTTCTTTTTGTTTTTGTCCTTTGTTTTAAACTTGGAACTAGTTGTTACATTTTAACAGATTAAAAATGTTTTATGTTTCGGATGTATATTGTTGAAGTCCATGGTGGCTAACTCAGGATATACTACTTAAATTGTGTTCACTCTACCTGAGTTGCCTTCAGCAGCCAAGGAGTTTTCTTTTTCTTCTTTTTTTCTTTTTTTTCATCTCGTGACATAGGGGTTTATGTTCAGGCTGGTGAGTTCTTCTGTAATACCCGAGTGGGGAAAGGTGTCGAAAGCCTTGGTGAGGTGAAGGTAGGCTGTGTGAACCACCTTTCCCTCATCTATGGCCTTGGTGACTGTCTCAAAGAAGTCAACCAGGTTTAGTAGACATGATCTGCCCTTAACAAAGCTGAACTGGGTCGAGTCAAGTGTTTGGAGGTTCCCAATGTCTTTGTTAATGAGTTCCATGATGATGCGCTCCATAGCCTTGCAGACCAGGCTAGTCAGGCTTATGGGGTGATAGTTACCAGGGTCAGTTGTGGCCCCTCCTTTGTGGAGTGGAATAACCATTGCTGTGTGCCATTCTATGGGCATGTAGCCTGTGGCGAAGCTGAGGTTGAACAGCGTGTTTAGGTGGGGGGGGGTAGTTTGTTTTGTAGTTCGTGCAAGACGCAGCCTAGGACACCATCTGGCCCCATTGACATTGTGTTTTTGGATTTTGAAAGGGCTGTTTTCACCTGTGCATCTGTGATTTCCAGGACACTACACTTTTCCAGTATTGTTGTGGGCCCTTTTGGGAGTGAGAGGGGGGAGAAGTTTGCACTGAATCTATCTGTCAGGATGTTGACAATATCAGTAGGTTCAGTATATTTTGTGCTATTTTGCACTTGTTCAGTGCTTATCTGCAAGTTGCCACTTAGATTCTTAACATAGCTAAAGAAGGCTTTGTGGTTATAGGTTGATACTAGGCTATCTGCCCTAGGGCATTTACAAGCCTAGCCAGAGTGTGTTTGGCTTTCGCCACCCTTCTTAGGTTAGTTGACTGTGCCTCTGTATAGTAGGTCACAGAAGATAGCCCATTTAAGGTTAGTTTACCATGTCTCTGTCTAGCAGTGACACAGAAGAGATCCCAGGGGTAAATTTACGATCTTCCATCCAAACGTCAAGATTCTTCTTGAAGAGGGTCATTGAGACGCTCTGTCTGACATGGATTGGGATTTTGTTCCAGAGTGAGGGGAGCCTCTGGGATATGAATCTGTCCCTCCAGCATGTTCTATTTATTTCTGTGCTGAGGTTTAAGTCACTGGAGCATGTAGTTCTGATGGATTTGGATTTCTTGAGGTGGAGCATGTCCATTAATTCTGGGTTGGACATGGCTTTATATGTCAGGCACAGATCGCCTCTGAGTAGGCGGTAAGCAACTGAGTAGAGCTGGAGTTTCTTTAGCCTAACTGCATAGGGCATCTGTTTGAGTCCCTTGATCCTCTTGGTGAGGTACTTTTGTGGTCTTTCTAGTTGTAGCAGGTGTCGGGTAAGGTACATCCCAAATGGGGCATTGTATTCAATTATGGGCCTGATGAGTGATGAGTAGAGGGGCACAATGACCTCTCTTGATCTAGATGTGAACCCCTTCGTGATAAGGTGGGCTATATAGAATGTCTTTCTAACCACTTTGGCAATGTGATTGTCAAAGGAGAGATTGCAATCTACTTGGGTCCCCAAATCCCTAATTACTTCTTCCGTACTTAATCTTATCTTTTGAATCCTTGGCTATTTTTCTTTTTAAGCTAGCCTTGGATGATTTTATGAGGTACCTTAGTTTCTTACTGATACTGATCAGGGATGTCTTTCCTTCTTGGGATTTACTTTTTTTCTGAACTAGTTTCCTCCTTCTATTGTATAGCCTGTTTATGGCAGGGGTCCACCAGAATGGTTTCCTTCTCTTAGAGGAGTGAGTCTTGGTTTTGCTAGGGATGGCACTATCCATGCATCCTTGTAGGTGCTCATAGAGTGCATTTGTAAAGATTTCTGCATCTTGGGCAGTGTTATCCTTTAGCATGGGGGCTGTGAAACTTACCAACTCTGTCTTAAGTAAGGTGAAGTTTGCTTTAGAAAAGTTTTTTTACTGTGGTTTCCTTAGTTGGGAGTGGTGGTGGGGTGTGGACATCCAGAGTGATTAGTTTATGGTCTGATCAAACCAGTGATGGGTTGACCTCCGGTGTGGAACACCTGTCGCCCATGTTGGTGATGACCAGGTCCAATATGTTTTCACCTCTGGTAGGGGAGTTTACCAGCTGATCCAGGGCATTTGGGTTGATGAATTCCAGGAAGCGCTGGGTCTGGGAGTCTGTACTCGAGTAGTTTTCCCAGTTAATGGTAGGGTAATTGAAATCACCCAATATCAGGGTTTTTGGTAGGACCTTCATGTTTTCCAGTGTCTCCAGAAAGGTGGAGTGGTGGTCCTGGGTCATGGAGGGTGATCTGTAGCAGGTCACAATTTGCATTGCAGATTTGCCCGATGTTAGTTGCACATGGATGATCTCAGAGGTATCATGCTGCGCCACTAACCTGGAGGTGTAGGTATCCTTGATGAATATGGATACGCCCTCTCCTTTTGTGTTTTGGTCCATGTTCTGTGGCCGAAACGTGTGGTATGAGTTGTAGCCCGGTAGTGCTGGGGTGCTCTCTGGAGCCTTGAACCAGGTTTCAGTTACAGCACAGATGTCGACATTCTCCATACTGAGGAGTGCTTCGAGCGTGTGCATTTTGAGATTTAAACTCCTGGCGTTGAGTAGCATAACCCTCAGTTTTTTGTTAATTGTGCTGTTTACGAAGGTGGGTTTGACTTTTGAGCCTTAGCTAAAAAAGGCACTATGGGGGCAGCAAGAGCCTTGGCCAGTATTCGAAAGCCTAGGGGTGACAGGTACAAGCCGTCTCTTGTGAAGCAACAGGGCTTGTCGAGCATGTCATCCCAGGCTGACAGACACTGGATCCCCTTTGAATGACACCAGAACCTTAGCCAGTTGTTGAAATTGAGCATTTTTTCTTTATACTGAGGTATCATTCTTGGTGAGGGCAGGATGCTACTCAGGGTCAGGGTCATACCAGCTTGGGCTACATGATCAGAGAGCTCTTCCATGTCTCTTTTCATGTAGTCCAGGGAGGTACATCTCAGGTCATTCACACCAACATGAACAATGACAAAGTCATATTTGTACTTGTTCTGGAGTGACCTGAGTGCTTGTGTTATGTGGTGGATTCTGGCTCCCAACAGGCAGCTAACAATAACCTTCTGCTTATCTGTTACCTAGATATCTAGATATGAAATGTTTTACCTCGTGAATCATGAATATGTTAATATCTAAACTATAGTACTCTGTTACCTAGCTATGCACGGTTTTACTTCATGGATCACGTAACTGGTAATGTCCTAAATGTAGGACCTGTTACCCAGGTATGCATGGTTTTACCTCATGATTTCCTACATGTTAATGCACACTGTAGGCATTCTGTTACCTAGATATGCATAGTTTTATCTCATGATCATGTATATCTTAATTTCCAAACTGTAGATGCTCTGCTACCTAACCATGAACAATTTTACCTCATTGATTACGTATCTGTTAATCTCCAAACCGACTGCATTCTGTTACCTAGGTATAAACAATTTTACCTCATGGATCACGTATATATTATTCTCCACTGGACAATTCCTTGTTTAATGGTCTGTACTGTTCTTTTTGTATTTCAGTACATTTCTCCTCTGATGCTATTATACCTTTTTACATAGACCCGCATGGCAGGAAAAGGCCTCAACCTCCAACACTTTAGTATAGATATAAAATTAATAAAAATTAAATAGAAGAAACTACTTAGTCTGGAAAAAAAACTACAGCCTGGAATCCCTAAATAATCCCAGTACACTTAAAACAGGTCTTCGTTAGGCATTACTGGTACACAATACATTTATAATACTTTGGACAGCAGGACGCCCTCTATACCACACCTTTTCTGAAAATCACAGTGCAAAAGTGTTGAGTTATACCCTGTATAATTCAACACTCCCACTGCGATTCACAAGTATGCATAAGTATGCATGTGATCAGCATACTGCCTAGGTACTGTGGTATGATATTCCTTGCACAGTATAATATACAACACTTGTATGCATTACATTATGGGTAATATCAATCCAGGACAAGGGGGCAGGTACATAGGATATGACCAGAGATGTAGCTGACCCTTTCACTGCAAAGAAATATAGTAACAAGCAAAATCATTACATGGGTGCAGGAGAAGATCATTCACCTGCTGAGGTCACATGCCAGCAGGTTACAAGCTTGTGAATTCACAGTTTCTTCTGTCTGGCACAGCAATGTACCAATTTACATTTCCTATGCTATAACATCTTTAATAGGACAAATCTGCTAAAGGCCCTCACAAGTGTCATGAAATAGTAAGGGAAATGATATGGCACTGCTGCATAATATAAATCAGAATTAAATAATGTTAAACTTGGTCAACTTCTTCGAAACAGTCACCAAAGCCAGGGATAAGGGGAAGACAGCGCACACTGTCTACCTTGACCTAGCCAAAGATTTTGACACTATTCCCCACTTGGGCATAATAGATAAACTCTCCCAGCTAGGCATCAACCCATATATTACCAGATGGGTAGCTAAGTGGCTCACTGATAGAACCCACTCAGTCAAAGTAGGGGAAGCCACCTCTAGTAGTTGACTCTTAACAAGTGGTGTACCCCAAGGATCGGTCTTGGGGCCTCTACTGTTTCGGATATACTTTTCTAAAGTGTAACCCAAAACTAGTGGTCTGTGGCTGACCAAGTTTGTAGATGACTGCAAGCTGGGTGCTGTCTTAAATTCCTCTAGTGATGTGAACATCCTCCAAGAGGGTCTTACCCAAACTAATGACTGGTGCCAAAAGCATGGCTTCAAACTGAATGCCAAGAAATGCATCATTATCCCCTTTAGGGAAAATGGCATCCCCACTAATTATCACATTAATAACAACATACTAAGCATGCAATCAGTCATGAGGGACTTGGGCACCCAGGTTGATAGCAACCTGACTTGACCACCATGTTGCCTCCGTTATACAGAAGGCTTTCTACATGGCCCACCTCATACATAAGGGTATTTCATCCAGGAACAAGGAGTTCATAACATCCCTGTACTCCTCCTTTATCAGACCCATTATCAAGTACAATGTCCCCTTCGGCATGTACCTTGCCAAGCACATGCAGTAGTTGGAGAGACCACAGAGGTTCCTGACCAGGAAAATCCATGGTCTCAAACACCTATCCTGTACAGATAGGTTAAATGCCCTGCCCCTCTACTCAGTCTCATACAGACTGCTCAGAGGTGACCTGTGTCTGGCATACAAGGCCATCTCAGACCCAGCCTTGATGGAGTTGCTGCACATCCGTAAGCAAACTTCGCTCGTGCAACCTGCACACACGGCCTTAACCTGGTCTGTGACATTAATAGAACTTGTTGACGGGATAGAATTGTGTCTCAAAGACTCCCCCTCTCCATATCAAGCAGAGTACTTCTCTAGCCCTCTTTAAGAGAAACCTGGATGACTGGATGGGAAACACAAAATACACCCCTGGTATCCCACCTGTGTCCCTGCTGGACAGGGAAACAGGTGCTGACTTTGAGGGAACATTAGTGAAATTCTTGGCTAGGCTTATAAGGGCCTCCAGGCCAATAGCTTAGTATCATCCTATGAACCTATGAACCTATAATGTTTATATATCCTCCCAAGATGACTGTTGTTGACATATAGTAGAGATTTTTTATTAGACTTTATCAGGCCGTGACTGAGAAAAATACAACAGCAATGCTGTCCTGTGTTGTTACATTGTGTTACCTTGTGGTCATGTGTTTATGCTTTCTTTCTTTCTTAGCTAAAGTGATGGAACTTCATTGCAGGTCAATATTTTCTGAAGGATGGCTAAAATGTAAATGAAGAATGAGTAGCCTTGTATGCAACAATGAAGATATGCAACTATTTCAGATACTTATTTTCTAGAAGTTATTCAAAATACATTATCAGATTAAAACATCCAATCCTTCATAGTTTATAGCTGGGTTATAAATAGAATCATCAGTGCACATACATATTTGTTGCTAAAATATCATGCAAAATTTAAATGTTAATGCAAAATGTTCTCTTTCATGCACACAAAAAAAACAGCTATTTAGGCACAGAATTATCAAAATGATCTTGATACTATTTGCAAATGGTTTACAGGAAAATAAGTAATAAAAATTTCAAAATGAATACTGGAATGGAAAGAAAATAATAGCAAACTATCATTTCAAATTTCTTGATCTGAACTAATTGTACAAAGGAACTAATCTACAGAAAGTGTGATCTGATTAATATGTGTGCTCACGCAGAAAGAGCTGAGTAAAATCTGTAACTGTACCCAGTTTGCAAAATGCAACACAGTCATCACCCTGCCAATAAGAGTGTTGTGATGTAGACTGTAAAACTGCTAGAAATGCATATTCACTTCCCTGTAACATCAGTCGAAACAGTTTAAAGAATATCTGATCTAAAGTAACAATGCAGCAGCCAGTAGCACAAACACGTGAAGTCTAGAGTATTTCCCCTCCCATAACACTGATGACCTTTGTCCAAGAATGACCTGACAGCACTTGGGACCTGGGGATAGGATGCCCAAGGCCATAAATACTTGAACTGTAAGAAAGTTCATGAGTGCATATCAGATCACTCTTCTCTATAATTGTTTGTCATTGTATCTGATTCTCTGTAACAGCTTATAGACAAAAAAAAAAACAGCTTGATCCAGTTTACCCACCTAAATTAAACAAAATAAAATAATAAATAAATAAAATAAAATAACATATTCAAACATGGAAGTAAATAACAAAATCTTAAAATTTTTTTATAAATAGGTTCTGAATGTCCATCTCCAAGTATCCTTCATCAACACTAAGGACAGAAGGACATAATTTACAACTGTATGACTACCATCTAGCAAAACGCTAATACCACTGATCTGGTCATTAAAACTCAACATCTTGTGAAAATAAATACTACTCACCTGTGTTCCATACCTGTGTCTCAGTGTTCTTGTTGACTATAACTAAAAGGTAATTATGAATGGAATAAAACTTTCATCTACTGAATGAATGATATGGAAACCCTGAAGAGCTCATCCACTCTTACCCATGTCAGTGAATTATATCATAAAGTAAAAAAGAAAAAAAAAATGATTGTTTTTAAAGGTGCAGTGATGATTCTGTACTGGAAAACAAAGAACAAAATTAATGAAATTCTGTAAAGACAGATTATAAAATTGTATTGAGGTAATTAAAAAGGATGCAGTGTTTTTTAATAGGTGTTGATATTGGTTTTAGTTATTATTTACTGTGGTATATTTGAAAGGAATATGTTATACATTCTGCAAAGCTCTTAGCTTTATTTAAAGGTCTGTCAGTACACACACACACACACACACACACACACACACACACACACACACACACACACACACACACACACACACACAGATCTGTGCATATACATATAAACTGAGATTTTAAGCATATCTACAAAGCCTTTCAGTTATTTTATGAACAATGAACAGAAAATGCAGTTTGTAATTAAATACACACATAAACTGTGATCCCAGAAACCTAAAACAGACGTGCTTTGCTCCCACATTCCAAATACATTCATGTGTTGTGCTCACACATCCCTAAATACATACATGTTCTGTATTCCCACATGCCTAAATGGGTCTACTTCAGAAGATCGACAGACAATTTGATCGACATTCATTTGCTCGACAGCTCATTTGGTCGACAACCAGTATTGAAGGCACTTAACAGGGATTTGCCCCCCTCCCCAATGTTGTGCGACCTTAGAGTTGTTATATATAGTTAGGGGGGTGTGGGGGGCACAGCCCCCCACATTGGGGGGTGTGGGACACAGCCCCCACCTATTTTTGCTTAAAATGTGTAGTTTTTCTTGTATTTTCATGCTTTTAAATGAAAATAGGTGGGGGACTTCACCCCCACAATTCCCCCCAATGTGGGGGGCTGTGCCCCCCACACCCCCCTAACTATATATAACAACTCCAGGGTCGCACAACATTGGGGAGGGGGGCAAATCCCTGTTAAGTGCCTTGAATACTGGTTTTCAACCAAATGAATTTCAATCAAATGGTCTGTCGACCATATGAAGTAGACCCGCCTAAATACAAACTTGCCCTGGTCTAACATGCCTTAATAAATATGTCCTCTAATATGCCTACCTGATCAAAACTGCAAACTAAAGCAGGTATTCATTGTCTGGGACTTTGTACATACCTAGTGGTTATCTGTGAGTAGCACAGCTAAACAGATATGTAAATAAACTCAGAGTAGGTCATTTGCAATGAATGAGTATAAGCAAAGCTCTTTTTAAAAACATGTCCATTTATGGTAAAAGAGTAAAGCGTTTAAAATTCAGCATTCGAAACTAGCAAATTGAAATGTAAAAGCCTGAGGCTTTATATTACATTGGTTTCGAGTATCATAGGTGAGCTTAGCTAAACACAGTCACTCTTGAAATATTTAAGGCAAGTGGTGGACTGAGCAGCTTTTATAATTGTAATTTTTAAAAATTAAATGGGTTTGTAATGTTTTATATAAGGATATCCTTATGTGGGCATCATGATGGTTTTAGTAAAGAAAGTGGGAATATAGGAAAGACTGAAAAAGAGGAAGAAGGGTTGTGTTGGAAGAGGTGGGTGAGAATAGGTAGCATGTTCTTGTCAGCAGGTAGACCCCCTGTTTTTTTAAGTGTTGTTTTTAATAGGATAGGATGGATGGGCAATATGTATGATGGTAATGGACAAAGGATAAGGGAGAAGGAGCTGAGAAGAATATGGTGCAGGAGTCCTTAGTCCTCAGAGTCTCAAACATTTCCACTGCCAGAGGATAGTGCAGTGGAGGACTCCAGTGTTGAAGGGATATGGGCCTGTGGTGGTGCAGTGGTTGGCACCAACTGGAAGAACATGTCTTGAATATGCTGAAAAGAGACTGTGACAGGTTGAATCTTTCAGTCCAAACCTGTTCCAGTACATCATCTACCAAGTTCTGAAACCCCCTTTCAGTGAGGCTTTCCAGGTTGCCATGTGTCGGGGTGCCTGCAGAACTGGTGCCATCACCTCAACCATGCAAGGTATATGCCTGGGCCACTCCTGAGGGATTTGCATCTGTAAAAATAGTATAAATACAATACAAAAAATAAACAAAAGTATGGCATCTAAGTCTAAGGAAGTCATTGTTCCACTGTATTTGGCATTCATCAGACCTATCATTGAGTACAATGCCCCCTTTGATATGTACCTAACTGGGCATATCAAACAATTGGAATGTCCACAGAGGTTCCTCACTAAAAGAATACAGGATGTAAGTAATATGTCCTATGCAGACCGCCTCACAGCCCTATCTCTGTATTATGTCTCCTACAGGCTTTTGAGGGGAGATCTATGCCTGGAATACAGGCATTGTCAGAACCCACTCTGATGAACCTCCTGCATATCCACAAAATAAACAGTACCACAATTACCCATTCTAAAGACTTAAACCTTGCCTGTGATACAAATAGGACCTGCTGGAGAGATAGGTATGTATCCCAGAGACTACCCCGTCTATGGAACAGGCTCCCCCTCCATGTAAAGCAGAGTCCTCCCTAACCCAATTCAATTGCAACTTGGGAAATTGGATGAGAAACTGAAAATCCATCCCTGGTTTGGCACCCATGTCTCTAATGGACAGAGGTAACCTGTAAATGGTTCATCTCCCAGGTCCACGCTTACTCCTATCAAAGGTATCAGAACTTGTCAGAGATTTGGGATGCATGGCTAGGTTTAAAAGACCCTTGTAGTCATTAGCCTAGTAAACACCTATGACCCTAATAGTATAAAATAAATGGGAGAGAAACAAAATAATAAAGGAGAAAGAAAAACATAATTAAAATAATAAAAAGAGAAAGTACATAATAAATCCACACATCATGTCACATACCATTTTATTACTTAAAATAATTTTACTTCATAATTTAAATCTTTATTGGAGTAAAACTGGAACACAGGAAGTGCTTATGCATACAATGGGAGTACTCATTTGGGAAGTACCTGTGTACTTGGGACAAAGGATAGGAGCATTGCTTATGCATACTCCAGATGAATTCATAAGGGAATTGTTTGTGAGTACTTGGAAGGGCATTGTTTCCTGTCAAGTTCTGTATGTTTATGTGTCTGATATTCAATACAAACACTTACAAATATTATAGTTAATCACTTAAAAACAAAATAATGCAGTTTATATTGACATATCCATTACATTTGTTTGCAGTAATGTAAACATTTCACTGCAGTACTTTCAGGTACAATACTATAAAAATATTTCCTTATGACCATTAAAGAAAGCAGTTTAAGATAGACTACTGCAGTTATATCCTTACATATCTGTCACATCTTGTTTACAGTAATGTAGTGACTTGCATTTCTTTAAGGTGAGTGATGTATACCTTTTTATGCACATTAAAAAGTAGTTTAAGACAGAAGACTGCACATGTGTACTGACGGCTCTACTTCACATGATCGACAGTTCATATGATCAACAACATTTTCAGAGAGACCAAAACACCTAAAGCTCAAAACACCGACAACTCATTTGGTCGAAACTCATAACATCGACACATGGCATTCAAAGCATTATGCCCTTTCCCCACTGTAGCATGACCCTGGAGTCAGAATAAATAGATAGGGGGGTGGGGGGCACAGCCCCCCACAATGGGGGGTATGGTCCCCCCACATACATAGTAAATTTCACAGATACATGTGGATAGTTATAACAAAGATGACAATATTTATCTAAATAATGTGGGGGGCTATGCCCCACTTGCTAATTTTTTTTAAACTTAGAAAGCTGCCAGAATAACAGGTTTTGCGTTAGCATGTATTCTCTGAAGGCTGTGAAGTCTTAGTCTCAAATGTCCCATTATTGAGTGAGTAGAACCCTCAGCGGCTTTCCAGAAAACCACAAATTTTATGAATAACAGAGCAAAAATATGAGGCATTAATCTGGACATTCTGCAATTATTCTCGAGAGTTGAGAGGTATGATCCTGAGTGATTTACAAGAAAATCAAACATTTTACCAGGGACCGGACAAATTAAGAGGCACAACTAGGGATATTCTGCAAAATTCTGGACAGTTTATTTATTTACTGATTGCTAATTGTTTACCAGGTAAGAGGACTGGTCTACTGACTTCATCCACAACCTGTGATCCATAGCAGTAAAAACAACAACATTTATACGAGTACAGTAAGACATTAAGTTCCATCCATCCACAACCCCTTTTTCCCATTTTTGCTCATGGGATTGGGATGTCATTTCGACACTGACAATCACCGATGTTCACTCTGCCAGGTAGCATGCTCTGTTGCTGTTGTTCTTTCATACCACACACACACACACACACACACAAACACACACACACACACATATACACACACACACACACACACACACACACACACACACACACACACACACACACACACATATACACACACACACACACACACACACACACACACACACACACACATGTACATACACACACACACACACAAACACACACACACACACACACTGAAACCACACCCACACAAACACAACCAGATCCACATACTCCCATACACACACACACACACACACACACACACACACACACACACACAAACCACACCCACACAAACACAACCAGATCCACATACTCCCATACACACACACACACACACACACACACACACACACACACACACACACACACACACACACACACACACACACACATACACTTACACTTTGGAGTAATTGCATTATTTGTGGATTAACTAATTAAATCAGTCTCTGGACTGCTTATAACTGGTAATAAGCAGTCCCTGGACTACTTATTACCAGCTATTAGGTCTTGCTTACTTCAACACAACAGATGATATTTGGAATTTTTCCATCAGGTGAAGCCACATTCTGACACTTGTCTGTTGCATGTTCATATAGGGAGGTTAAGTTTAATAACTCCCATTATAATGATCTTTCTTCCTACTGTTTGTTTTCTGGTCATAACAGTTGCAGTTTAACTAAAACTTCATGAAATGAATGTTACTATTTTTGCTGCCTCACTATTATCTACTGTCCCTTCTTTCTTGTAAAAATAAATTCAGTGAATGTGTAGTAACTATGCATATCATGTGCGTTCATGTATAGTGGTTTATCACTACTGATCTGTACAGATTACTGCCGATATCTAATGACAGTAAAGGGAGGTATTATGAGCATATTCCATGAAATGTATATGCCAGATTTCAAAGGGGTAGCATTATAAATGGAGGTTTGTAAAAATATTTTCCTACATCCACAAGACCTCTTATCCAGTTTCATGTCACAGCCTCACTTCCCATAAGAGTCCAGGATTAATAAATCATATGCAAAATGTTAATGTCAGCAGTGTCAGTGCCTCAACTGGTACCTTTGGTGCTAGAAAACCAAAAGTCCACGGGCTCTTTTTCCCCCCTCCAGGTGACTGGACTGCTGACATTGCAGTGTTGCAAATGGGGAGTGCTGCACTCCTGAGTGTGTCACCCTTTGAATGAGACATTAAACTGAAGTCCCATTTGTTGAGTTGGTGGTAGCTCAGGTGGATGTAAAAGACACCATAGCATCTATTGAAATGAATAATGGGAAATCCCTTGATGACCTGGCCAAATTTCACCCAGTAGTATAAATACCACCTCGGGATTCCCTGTAAAATAGGCCACTAGCCTAACGAGATTAACCTTGTCAAGAAAAGATAAATAAATACATATTGGGAGTTCATTTTCTCCACTTATATTTTGCCTACTTATATGCTACCTGAAAGTCATTATTATCAGCATGATTTTGTAAGCTCAGTCTTTTTATTCATAAAGAAAATTTATCATGTTAATGGTATAAACATTGTCATCAAATCAGTTTCAGATGGGCAGTTGTAATTCCTTACGTTTATCAGTTTTTTCAGCTGCTTCATTGGTGCAGTTCATTTCTCTTTTGTTTGATTTTCAAAATCTGACCTGAATTAGAATCCAAACTGGTAGCCATTTGAAATGTTTGGACCTACTAGAGCAAGTTCTGAAGCACAGAGACTGAAAGGCCAAAAGAACAGACATTCATATATTGTCAGAGATGACCATTTCTCAGGGTATTCCCTTTTCTCCAAGGTACAGCAATCTGGGGGCTGGTATATATGAGTTTGGGGGGTTAACCACCACATCAGAAGGTGCAGCAGGTCTTGCCCCCTTGCAAAAAAGTAGTTTAAAGGAGACAAGCGATGTTCGAAATTCGATCTTCTGCAGTAGTTTCGGTCTTGTTATTTTTGACTTGTTGGCAACAAGATAAGACAAACATCCACCCAAAGCAGTCTCAGGAATGGAACTTTAGTCATGTTTACTTTAGTGATCATTTATTTTCTATTTGATAAAAGATAGGTGGAATGGATCATATTTATTTTATTTATTTAACATTTGCTGACAAAGAAAGTCTGATTAAGACAGAGCCTATTTTCAGCAGAGACCCAGGGAGAAACACTCCAGATGCATGTCTTTGGAATGTGCAAGGAAACTGAAGTACCCAAAAGAAATCCACACAAACACAGAGAGGACGCGTAGACTCCACACAGAAGGCAATCCAGCCAAGAACTGAACTGAGAACCTCTTGCTGTGAGGCAACAATATTAACCACTGCACCACTATACTGCCATATACTATTTTCAGCCATGACCGGAGACAAAGGCATAAAAAGTAGCATTACAATGAACAATTTTTGAGTAAAATAGAAATGCAGGCCATGAGGTGATGGATCAGGGTTGTTGCTCATTGTGATGCACCAGGTTTCTTGTTCATTGTTTCCATACAAGCACATGCACACACATGCACACATGTATCCTATATTTATTTTTGTATTTTCATAAAACTCTTATAGTCAGAAAAATATACACTGATAATGTTTGTACTAATTAGAGAGCTCCAATATTGACTACATGTACACCTGATTCTTTTTTCACCCCTTACTGTGTCTATGCATGACCTTAATACATGCATATATTTTTATATTTCATTGTCTTTCATTTTTGTTGTAGAGATTTTCTCTTTGTACCTCAACTAGAAATAGACACTTCTTAGACAGACATGCTAATACTCAAAATTTAAATAAATAAGTGTTTGCTGTGCATGAAAATTTATAACAGTGGATTAAAAAACATTGATTTTCCAGGGTACCCTAAGATATTCGCAAAATATGTCTTGCTAAATTAATTCTGATGTTTAATCAATAAAGGCTTCTGGCAACTATGTTTTCTATTGGCAGATATTTCTGCTATGATAATTTGTACTAAAATTGTAACATACTTGTGAAGCGGTAGCTGCAGTGTCACATCCGTAAATTAACAACCGTACTAAAGTTAATTTTTGTTCTTATCATTCACTTTTTATTGCTTTTTCAGCATTATATACAGTCTGCAATTGTGTATGTAAGTATCTTCTATAAGTAACTATTATCATATAAATTCTAAATTAAGGACATCAATATTTACCTATAAAAACTTAACCTGAGAAGCAACATTTAATTTTAGCTTCAGCCATTGAAATTATAAAAAGTATTAATCGTCCCACCTGTGGAACATTTTTGTTCTGTTATCACTACTAATTTCCTTATTTATAATTCTACCTAGAAGTGCTTTCATTTTTGTGTATCCATCTGTTATTTGGGAGAGTGAACTGGCCCTCAGACTTTTTCCAGCTATAATGTATGGCACAATGACAAATGCAATCTATATGGACAGTTTTTAAAAAGACTATTCAGCCATAATGTTTTTAGGAAGAAACTGGAGTTCCTGAAAAAACCCACGCATCAAAGGTCAGGACTGAACCCTGGACAGTAGAGTTGTGAAGGGAAAGATTTTAACCACTGAGACACTGTCATTAACTTGAACACAAAAGATCTACAGTGCAATATTCTGTATTATTCATGTATAGAATATACATAGTTACTTATGTACATCTGTGTTATACAAACATTACATATGCTAATCTGTTACATACATGCTGCTAGCCGAGGTCAGGCCTGAAAAGAGTCTCTTTTGCATCCATCCATTCACAACCTCATTTTCTCATTTTTCACATGAGTTTGGATGTCACTTTAAAAGTGACAATCATCTAAAGCCAAGGTTCACACCACTGGGGGGCTAGCTCTGCCACAGATGTTCTTTCCTACAACAAATGCACATGCACACTCACACCTATGGCTAGTTTAGAGTGTCCAATCCAGTCTTTGGAATTTGAGAAGAAACCAGAGCACCCGGAGGAAACCCATG
Organism: Protopterus annectens; assembly: GCF_019279795.1. Lineage (NCBI taxonomy): Eukaryota > Metazoa > Chordata > Ceratodontiformes > Protopteridae > Protopterus > Protopterus annectens. The sequence goes on along the minus strand of NC_056744.1, from coordinate 423,811,537 downwards.
CTCATAACTATGCTGAGCACACATCAGCAGGCTATTTCCAAGCATTAATAACTCTCCCACCTCCATGTGTATTGGATGTGCAAAGAAACTGAAGACCCATGTAAAAAAAATCACGAGTACAAGAAGGACCTGCAAACAGTGCACAGTTGGGAGGATGTGTAGACTGTACAGAAGGAACCCTAGCCAAGAATCAAACTGGGAAACCTCTTGCTGTGAGGTGACAATGCTATCCACTGCACCACTATGCCACCCTCTTTTGTTTCATCCCTGTTTAATAAACAATAAACTACATTTTCTTGAATTGGGCTTATTGGTCCCATAATTTCTGAAGTAATTTCTGTGCCTCTGAGGGGCTTATGAATCCAACTGCCCTCTTTAATTTTCTATCTTCCCTCTATGAAGTCTCAGAAAACCTTCACTATAATTTCTACAAGGTTTTCATATATGGCACTTTGTCAGCAGAATATGTGTTTCAGGTGTGGACTAATCTACAAACGGGCATATATCCAAACTTAACAGTAAGATATTTCTTTATGCTAGTAGCTGGTGACCATGCTATGTCCAGTTTTGCATCTCTCTCTCTCTCTCTCTATATATATATATATATATATATATATATATATATATATATATATTGGCTGATTAAGAAAAATTTGAAGCATCACATGTGGAAGATTCTTTGCTAATCTACAATATTATCAAGCCATTGGTTAAATTAATGTTTTTTTTTTTCAGTTTCACAAAATAAAATATTTAATTTCTTTCTCTCATTTAATAAAAGTCAAAACTTTTAGGTTTGTTGGTAAAATTTTGCAGTTCATCTAGCAATATGAACAGTATCAGCTCTGTGAAAAAATGAAGGCTAAAATGTGGAAGCATTTATAAGGAGGCGTTTAAATACCCTGGGCTTGACAGATTAGTTATTAGGGTTATCCCTAAAAGGGTGGCACAGTGTTTCAGAGGTTACCATTCCTGCCTAACAGCCTTTGATTCTTCCATTGGGATCTTTGCTTAAGTGCCTTCTGTGCACTGTTTGTAGGTCCTTCTTGTATTCATGTGATTTTTTACATAGGTCTTCAGTTTCTTCCCACATCCAATATACGTGGATATAGGAGAGTTATTGATGCTCGGAAATAGCCCGCTGATGTGTGCTCCGCATAGTTATAAGCATGTATGTTGTCCTGCAGTTCACTGACATCCTATTTGGAAATTATTCTTACTTTAAGTCGATTAATTCCTAAGATACACTACAGCTACATATGGTCCCAAAATGGATAATTCAAGTAAAGAAAATGGGGTGATGGATGGATGCATGGATGGATTCACTATCCCCAGTATCCAAACTTCTGTCACAATTATTTACTTTTTAAGAACCCACATACAATAAATGAGAGGGTGCATTACAGTTTTACAGTTTAAGCTTTACTGTTATTACTTGTGTATCTAACCATATTAGCTAATTCGGCCACAAAATTACACACTGCATTGGCACTTGAGGGGTTGATGAATGAAGAGAATGAGACGGAGAAAAGGTTGGATGATGTAGGGATAGTGAATCATGAAGTACAATGGATTAGCAAGGAGGAAGTAAGAATAGCTATGAAGAGAATGAAGAATGGAAAGGCTGTTGGCCCAGATGACATACCTGTGGAAGCATGGAGGTGTTTAGCTGAAATGGCAGTGGAGTTTTTAACCAGATTGTTTAATGAAATCTTGGAAAGTGAGAGGATGCCGGAGGAATGGAGAAAAAGTGTTTTGGTACCGATTTTTAAGAATAAGGGTGATGTGTAGAGCTGTAGTAACTACAGAAGGATTAAATTGATCAGTCACAGCATGAAGTTATGGGAAAGAGTAGTGGAAGCAAGGTTAAGAAGGGATGTGATGATTAGTAATCAGCAGTATGGTTTCATGCCAGGAAAGAGGACTACAGATGTGATCTTTGCTCTGAGAGTGTTGATGGAGAAGTACAGAGAATGTTGGAAGGAGTTGCATTGTGTTTTTGTAGACTTAGAGAAAGCATATGACAGGGTGCCTAGAGAGGAGTTGTGGTATTGTATGAGGAAGTCAGGAGTGTCAGAAAAGTATGTAAGAGTGGTACAGGATATGTACGAGGGTAGTGTGACAGTGGTGAGGTCTGCGGTGGGGGAGACAGATGCGTTTAAGGTGGAGGTGGGGTTACATCAAGGATCAGCTCTGAGCCCTTTCTTATTTGCAATGGTGATGGACTGGTTGACAGACGAGATCAGACAGGAGTCCCCGTGGACTATGATGTTTGCAGATGACATTGTGATCTGTAGTGAGAGTAGGGAACAGGTGGAGGAGACCCTGGAGAGATGGAGATATGCTCTAGAGAGAAGAGGAATGAAGGTCAGCAGGACTAAGACAGAATATATGCATGTGAATGAGGGGGAGGATAGAGGAATGGTGAGGATGCAAGGAATAGAGGTGGTAAAGGTGGATGAGTTTAAATACTTGGGGTCAATAGTTCAGAGTAATGGTGAGTGTGGAAGAGAGGTGAAGAAGAGAGTACAGGCAGGATGGAGTGGGTGGAGAAGAGTGTTAGGAGTGATTTGTGACAGACGAGTACCTGTAAGAGTGAAAGGGAAGGTCTACAAGAGGGTAGTGAGACCAGCTATGTTATATGGGTTGGAGATAGTGGCATTGACAAAAAGGCAGGAGTTTGAGCTGGATGTGGCAGAATTAAAGATGTTAAGATTTGCACTGGGTGTGACGAGGGTGGACAGGATTAGGAATAAGTATATTAGAGGGTCAGCCCAAGTTGGAAGGTTTGGAGACAAAGCCACAGAGGCACGATTACATTGGTTTGGACATGTGCTGAGGAGGGATGCTGAGTATATTGGGAAAAAGATGCTAAGGATGAAGCTACCAGTTAACAGGAAAAGAGGAAGGCCTAAGATAAGGTTTATGGATGTGATGAGAGAGGACATGCAGGTGGTTGGAGTGACAGAGCAAGATGCAGAGGACAGGAAGAAATGGAAACAGGTGATCTGCTGTGGCGACCCCTAACGGGAACAGCCGAAAGAAGATGATGATGATGATGATGATGATGATGATGATGATGATTGGCAGAAAAATTCTAAGCAATAAGAATTAATATGATAGCATCTCAAACATGCCTTCACAAATTATTTGCTTAAAGATCAGTTGTATGGGCTAAACATTCCGAGATATAAAAAGTAGTAAAGAATAAAGCAGGCATCCCTTTCCTGACCCTCTAGTAATGCTAAAGATTTGTCTATGACTGATATTTTCTAGTACCTATTTACAAACTTATATATTAAGGGCATCTGTATGATGCTGAGGTCATGATTTTACATTCATGACATTTGCCATAGAGATCACCATTTCATCCCATCAGATGTCCATTATACATCCAGGTTTAATATCTTTGCTAGATTTCTGCTACATTATTTTTTTCCCTTGATAAGCTTGTTCAGTTTTCAGGGTCAGTTGTTTGCAATCTAATGAAGCCTACTAAATCTGGCTAAATATGTTTCTGAAGTTCACCACTTCACTAAGTTTAACATTCTCTGTCATACTGCACTTGACATAATGCTAGAGTTTATGAATATAATACCAGCTGCGGTACAGAAAATGACTTTCCTGACTCCGATGATGAATGTGCGCATATACAACTCAGATTAATCTTTTTTTTAAACAAACTTAAGTGTTAATAACTGCCAACAAACATGTGCCACTAGGTAAATGTGCATAATTTAATTTTCAAATGAAGATGAAGTTATTCTCAAAGTGCATGAATCACAAAAATAAACTTATTGGCCTTTTTAATGACTGTTTAAAGTGGCAAACATGACTGCTTATATGCAGACTATGAACTCAGCAGCAAGGCACCTGAAGAACGGGATATCTAATGCACCCAAAAATATGCAGCATCCCTGAATTGCGTTCCAGGGAGTGCAGTCGGTTACAGATCTACTGGCGGCATGCAAAGAGCATAGTATATGTCAAAACAAAAGAAACAACTGCAATTCAGTGCGGCAGCAATAAAAATGCTAATGCGGAGCTTGACCTCCAAACTGAAAATAAATTAAATCAAAATGTGAAAAATAGCTTTCTGAATGAAACACTGCTTTCATTGAAAATGAAAACCTCCTTTTTCTTGTTGGAAAAAAATGCTGCTAGCTAACTCTGAGGTCCCAGCATCTCAGGGTAACTGGGCATAATACTTGCAGGAGCCTTGCAGTAATATGTGTGTGTGAGCTTCGCCAAATGTTTCGGAAAATACCAAATGGTTACAGAGATTGTGGTCAGTAGGAAAAATGCAAGCCTGCAGATAAACAAAGAACAACAAACTGCATTCAAGCACAATGTTGTGACACAGCAGTATTTATACAGCTGTATAAGGACTACCTATTGCAGCCATGAAGTGTCCTAGAATAATCACAGAGTTCTCGATTATTCTATTCTTTTTGTGTGTCCCTGTTCTCATGGGTTCTGAGAACTTTCACAGTGTTATGACATGTTTTTTCCCCATTATTGATTTCCTTGCCAAGAATACAATTAAATAAAGGAAGTCTAACTTTGGAATCATCCAGTCTAATGAATATACTACTGTTTTAACCTGCATAACCTTTTTTTTTTTTTTTTTTGCAAAACAGGTAATCTGCTATAATTTCATCAGAATGTTGTGTTTTGCAATGCTCTTGGCACATTTACAGACAAGAAGTAAGAATGATAGAAAGTGTGTGTTTCTATGTTGAAATTCAAGATGTAAATTTCAGAGTATTTTTATTTCACATATGTGCTTCATCAGATAATATACAGATGGTTAACAACAGCTAAAAATATATTGTGCTATAAAAAGAAGAAGTAATTTTAGAAACCAAATGGAAACAATGTGCTGTCAAGATTAATTAGCACCTAAGGGCATGAAGGAACTTGTCTGCATCTCATTCACATGATGGTACAGTGTGTTATGTAACAGGATATGGCCATTTAATCCTAACATGTTATGCAGGAAGAAAAGTATTATGACTTGGACTTTTAAAGTGGGGTCACACCTCTCCATATATTTATAGCTCAATTGCTTGTTCATTTCAGTTCTGAAATTTGTCACAGTTCACAGTTGGTGTAGCATTGACTTGTGTATGAGGTCAAAGCTGTAATTTGCTAATCTTTTTACCAGATTGTGTTTCATCAACAAAATCATATTGCCATGCTGTCTGTGCATTTTTTCAGTTGTTTATAACCACCAGCAGAAATCAAAAATGTCAGAAAAAAATGTAAAGGATTTTAGTATCTTTCTTACAGTAGAAATGAAAATGTTGCCATCAAACCACTGTGGGTATCACAGGGTTTTGATAATTTTCTGTTAAAAGCTACACAGCTGACATGAAATATTTATATGAGTATGTTTGATGTGTGAATGTGTATGTATGTTTAAAAAGATAATTAGATAAACAGATGTGCTTGAGGAGTTAAATAGATGGGGGGGGGTATGTGCTTCACGGGAGCTGTGCAATTCATAAAAGAAACAAGAGCTATATTATACATTTGTGACAATTTGGAGAAAAAGTTTCAAATATGTATTAAACATGGATTATTTGTCAGTGTTATAAAATTTGCACAAGGTTTGTTATGTAGACTAGAAAACTTCTGCAATTTTATCAAAATGTTAAATGGCTTATATTAATATGTATGACCCTATCCACAATAGTATTATAGTTGTATGTGTATGTATGTTCTGTGTGTGTGTGTGTGTGTGTGTGTGTGTGTGTGTGTGTGTGTGTGTGTGTGTGTATCTATATATATATATATATATATATATATATATATATATATATATATATATATATATATATATATAGACAGATTATTTATGTGTATGCTTCTGTCATAAAGGGTTAAATACTCAAAAGAGGGGACCTCAAATGACAGAAAAAAAAGAGAAAATGCCAAAACACATAATAACTGGAAAGAGCGAATCATAAAACACTGAATACTTCTCTTCCATTAAAAAGCTCTACATCAGTACACCCAACCTATACAACTGAGATCAAGAGTCATTTTGGTAATGGTACTTTTAGGGAAACGTTTTTGTAATGTATTGTGTAGGGTTAGGGTTCGGGATAGCACACATGAGTAATAGGGGGAAGCTAAACATGAATACATTTTTACAGTGGAATATTGAAAAAAGTGGAACTAATAGCAGTGGTATTTTTGGATTAATGGTGCAGATGTTCAAATATATATACTTTGTCTTAGTCAGCACGCCCTAGCAAAAAATACTGCAAAATGATACATTAGCATTAGACTGAAACAAAATTATACAAAAGGTTTCACGGTTTATTTTCCAATCACTGATCAGAAACTTAATAATTAGATGTGCTGAGTGTGGAGTAATGCTGTCAGTTATAATAGTTGGAGTGAAGGCTGAATTTCTTTGACTCTGGAGTAGACACGAGTTGCAATTCTCCTTACAATAAACTTTGATCTCCTAGGAAGGATAGTTAAAATACAGCTTTATCTCCAGAACTACCCTAAACACACTAGACATTAGAAAAAACCCTAGGTCTATGCTTCATGATCGCAGAAATACCAGTTCAGATATAAATATGAATTATGAGGAATCTAGAGTCATCAATATTTTTGCAGTAATACTAAATATAATGATTCAGCTATTTAAAAAAGCAGATGGATTGCTTGGAAACCGTTATGTCTATTCCAGTCCTGATAAACACCAAGTTTTATCACTTATAGCACTTTTAACACTTATAATAAAAAAGAAGTTTGTGTTATCCCAGTGGTTAAATGCAGTGCTTCAGAAAAGCCAATATTTCATTTTCATCCCCGCCCACTGGTGCAACAATCAGAACTTGGAAAAATGATTATATAAAAACTCACATGCATGAAAGACCTTAATATGCACTGTAGTGAAAGATTATGGCTGGGATTCAGAAAATACATCACCACCAGTGTTACGTGAGCAACGCTGCAGTGCTCAATAGTGTGACAGCAATATAAAGCCACATGGAGTAACATCTCATTAGCAACTGATTGTTATGTCTCTGATCAAACATATTCCCAATACCAACCAAAGCAGCGCAGTTGTACAAGAATCTGCAAACATATATACAAACACACCCACACACACCCACACACACACACACACACACACACACACACACACACACACACACAAAGACATGCATGCACACATGGCTTCTCAGTCATTCCTTTCACAAATCTAACAGCCCTACTCTTCTGATAGGAATGAATAAGTATACACTGTCAAACAACAGCATACACGTTTCTGTTTCACTACCCACAGCAGAACAGAGGTAGTCTTATTTCACACTGCTCTGCTATTCACATGCCAATGAATAGTTCTGGGGAAGTCACATGGCTGTTTAGCATTAGTCTTTCCTCATTTGCAAGTCGTCTTTGCCAGTGAGACCAGTGCGGTGCTACAGATCAAAGCTTTCTTGCCGCTGTTGCACTACAGCAGTCTCAGAAGCACTCTGGCCTAAAGCATTCAACTATCCTGCTACAAATAGGATGTGTTTCTGAATCCCAACCTTTATGTCAAGGGCAAAAGTACTACTGCACAAATAAAGGAGGGGAGCATAGATTTACCATAAATATCAAAAGAATTTTTTTTTAACTACATAAAGAAATTATGTGGGAAATGGAATGAAAAATATTCAGTCACTAGATGATGCTGGTATTGCAGCCAGTTTTATGGACGTAGTAATCCGTTTCACTTATGACTTCAGACACTTACTTTTGGGATATGAACTGTGGAAAAAAGAACAGTGAAAGAGAACAATGGTCACATTTTGTCAATAATAACAAAATATGTAACAGAAAACCACATTATCACTTCTTCACCCAGGAAACATGGAGAAGCGATGCAAGCTGGACCACAAGAGGTTAGCACTGGTAATTGTTGAAAAGGATGGACAGAAATGTACATGGGCTCTGCTAAACTACAAAACAAGTCTAATAAGAACACAAATCTGAACACCTGAGGACGTTGTACGTTATTCACATTATGTGGAGCCTTGTATTGTGGGTAGATTTACTGAACTAGAGTTCAGGATGGTACTTGGGTCACTGTACTCTGCCAACACTATATCACGTTTTAATGACTTTGTTGGCTGCATAGCTTGCATGTAGCTTTATATTCTGTTACATTTGCATACAGATATTATGGCTTATATTATTTTAGCTGGTTATTAGATGGTTAACTGTGTGTCATTCAATGTTAGGGTATTTAATTCTCCTAGCAAATGTAAAGCTCTAAAGGAGTGGATAAATAAGATAAGAGAAGGCATTAGTCTCCAGGAATGTCAAGTGACAAGGAAGCACTTTCAAGTTTGCAAAAAATGTTGATATGGGTTGGGAAGATCAGCTTAAACCAAACTTGTAAAATAGATGTGGCAGTCTTAATTAAGACATCACTCAGATGGAAACCACTCAGCAAACTATCTGAAAAAGATGGAAAGTGAGTGACAGCACATATCAAAACACAGAGAGAGCCTGATGCCAAGTGCACAGACTGGGGATATTGTATACTCCTCTTAATTGATTGTGCAGCTGTTACAGCCCAGCTTAACCTGTAAAGGTCAAGAAAACTATATCAAACAAGGAGGATGGGTTACCTGATATTGGGAGAGGCAGATCACATGCATATAATTATGGTAAGCATTCAAGATTTCATTCTGGAAAATCCAGTAGAAACCTTATCAATGTCAGTATAGTGGGATTCCTTAAAATTAAACTGCAAAGCCACTACACATGGGTAAAGGCCATATTAATGGGAAAGAGAAATGCAGATATACAGCAACTGGAAGAGGTGGTTAAAGAAGCCTGGAGACCTTTTGAGGTTAGTAAGTTCAGAGTCCACACCAAAGGAAAGCATTAATAAGGGGTACACAAACATCAAAGTTAAGTCATGTTGAACAGGGTTCAGAGAGCAGCAACAAGGACCTGGGTTCTAGGGAATAAACTAGGGAAGTTGCTTTCTCCATAATTAAACATATATGTTGACAGGCTATTATTTCAACAACCATTCTGTAGTCATATAAATATTTGCTGGTAGAGAATAACTCTATTAATAGAAAATTTGAGAGGTTTCATCAGCAGTTATATAGTGAGCCACATACGCAGTACATGAACTGGATGATTGAATTTGTTAGGCTTTTAGCCAAAGAAAATCTTCCAAAACTTCCCCTCTCAGTGGTATGGTGGAGGAACCCATGGGTTTGAAGCTTCACCAAGCCACTGCACTCTAATAGGCAGCGCTCCTAGCCATGTTGACCAGAGTGCAGAATATATTGTGCACTGAGAGATTACCACTCTCCACAGCTCATTTTCCTTTTTAAAACCTTCAAAACAACTCAGAACATGAATTCCTCCTCTCTGTCTCCCACCATTGCATATCTCCCTAAGGTAGTATGACCCAACATGGGTTTCAAATTGCAGACCTACTAACATTAACCTGAAGATATATGCATGAAGTCTAGAAGACTATGTGAATGTGATCCTTCCTCCAATGATCTCACCTAAGAGAGTTAATTTTGTTTTCCAGTGAGGTCTGGTATAGACCACTCCAGATATAACACAGAAGATCAGAGTCAGTGGAGTTCTCAGGTTACTTCTTATGTTCTTCAGAAACCTTGGCTGATGCTCTAACAAATGAAGTGCCTACAAACCATATCCTGACCTCACCCTTTAGACAATTTAACAGCACATGCAAAGAGTGTCCAATATCTCTGACTCTTCTTCTGATAGCCACTGAGCCACAAAGCAGTGTCTTGTAGCAGTGATGATAACCACTGAGCCACAAAGCAGTGTCTTGTAGCAGTAATGATAGCCACTGAGCCACAAAGCAGTGTCTTGTAGCTGTAATTATAGCCACTGAGCCACAAAGCAGTGTTGTGTAGCAGTGATGATAGCCACTGAGCCACAAAGCAGTATCTTGTAGCAGTGATGATAGCCACTGAGCCACAAAGCAGTGTCTTGTAGCACTGATGATAGCCACTGAGCCACAAAGCAGTGTCTTGTAGCAGTGATGATAGCCACTGAGCCACAAAGCAGTGTTGTGTAGCAGTGATGATAGCCACTGAGACACAAAGCAGTGTCCTGCAGTAATAATGAGACATTTCAGGCTGGACATTCTCTACACAGTTAAAAGGAAAACCCATCTAACTGGAGCTGGCTGGTTAATCCTAATTCAAACCTTGTACAGGACGTACTCGTAGTTGTCCCAAGTCTTATGGAATTTACTTCCACATTAGGACTGAAGGTGAATATCAAAAAGATGATGCAAAATGGGAAAAGGGGGTTGTGGATGGATGATGGAAACTTCCCAAGTAATGCTATGGTACAGGCACTGAACAGGTGAGGTATTTAACTGCTGTTGTCATTGAGTAGATTCACACCCAAGTACTTGGGTATCTTAATATGCCTTAATCAGCTCACCATGATGGACACTAACCAGAAAACAATTAGGAATAAGTCATAGTTATAGTTTGATATATGACAGAATCAGAGCTTAAGTGAGAGGATAGCTACAGTAAAGATGTTTCTGCCCCATTCACTCTGTTATGTTTTTCACCCAGTTTAATTCCTACTCATAATAAATGGATAGAAAAATCCCTAGCCTTATTAATTGGTATATTTGAGAAGGGGTGTCCCTGTATGTCACATCACGTCACATCATGTTATTTTATGTTATATTATGTTATGTTATGTTATGTTATATGTTATGCTATATTCAATGGCTAGATCAGGCTTAGGTATTCCCAACTGGCTAGCTTATGAACAAGCTTTCACTGTGGATCAACTTTCTGCATATGACTTTTCTTACCATTTCAGCTGACCAATACTGCAGGCAAATATATTTAATTCATATACATCATGAATCATAGATTGGTATGAGTCATTGCACCCTTGATGTCTCAAATCATGGTATAACTTATATGTTTATATCCCTGAAGAAATTGCTAAGAGTGATAGACACACACACACAAGATAAAGGGATCAATTCAATATGGCTTCCTTTTGAAATGACAGCACTCAAAATGCTGATTGCCAAAAAGCTGGAAAAAAAAAGACGGAAAACTTGGGGAAGAGTGAATTTCAAAATTTGCTCTTCTCCTTTAAACTTCTTTTTCCAGCAAGCCCTCCACATTCCTCCAAACTTATATATATCAACTCCGAGATCACAATTTCACAGAGAAAAGCCATCTTGGGCTTAGTATAAAGAAGTCTGATCTTTCGGCCATTCAGTCTCCACTTTTCAAGACTTGTTCTAGTGGGTCACAACATTTCAAATGGTTACAATTCAACCTATTTGGGGGCATCTAGCATTCAAAGTGGATGAAACTCCACTCAGGGACATGTGTGGGACAGAAGCAGTTTACTGTGATTGACAGATCTATCGATCCTGGGAAGTATGGGAGGACTGGGTGTTTGCTTTTTGGCAGCATTTGAAGAATAAAGGGAGCCTGAAAAATAATGACCAGTGGAAATACTATCGATCTGATGTGCAATCCAGAGATCAAAATTCAAGGTAAATGTAGAGCATAAGAAGTGAAAATACAGCTAAAACCCTACATATTTTACTTAGTAATGACAGGGAATAGCTTAAGATGATTGCAGTAACTAACTCTGTAACTTCAGGTTGTAAATGGGGTAATAGTTTCCCATACTTTCAGTTGGCTAAACTAATATCTAAGCTACACCATATATCTTTGAGAAATACATTTGTTCCTTTGCAAAGGCTACTGGTCCCCAGATCTTAGTGTTCAAACAAGGTTTCAACTTCACAGGTTGCTTAGGATGTGAAATTCTAAATGTTCCAATATTTTGAAAGTTTTGAAACTGATTACCTGCTAGTAAATTTAGGGTCAACTTATTGAAGAAGCTGCTTAATATACTTAAAATGTTATGAGCTTATGACCCCAGCTTTTCTTCTGATATGTTAATAATGTGTATGGGCTTTTTCAGCAGACAGCAGAGCTGCTGATCCTGAGACTTCCAGCTTTAACAAGAACATTTAAAGCCACATAATGGAAAAAAAAAGCCACAAATTAAGTAAAGCACTTGCATGATCATCTTATGGGAAAATAGTTAAATTTTCCTGGACATCTGATTATCCCACAGGTCCAATATCTCTACTAGTACCACAATCAGGACCCTAAGTCTTCATCAACAGATAAATGTAACACTAAGAAGGAGGAGTTTTATAACCCAGTGCCTCCCAAACAACTGGAATAAACTCCCCCTGCATGTTAAGCAGTGTGACTTTTTATCTGCCTTTAACTCATCAAATCCTTGTGACACCTTCAGATGCATCACCAGTTACATCATATTGAAGTTTCTAGGTGTTTAATATTGTCTGTTCATACTTACATTAATAATTACAAAACTATGCCACAAATAAGCTGTTGATACATTTTACATTATGTGCAGCACAACTGCACTGATCTTTAGTCATTGTGTACTACAGCCAAAGATATATTAATAATAGTTCATGCACTATTTATTTATATTGTCATATTTCTCAAATTTCTCTAAAAATCTCAAAAACCAAGTAATACAGAAAGAAGTGTTTAGCCTCATAAGAAATCTCACAGCTTGATGAACAAAATGATGCTGCCAGCATGTGTGCAGCTTAAGTGGTTACTAAGATATCATGACATATTTACAAAATATTACAAGATTAAGTTTCTATGTTTATCGTGACTTATAAAATCAATTTTAATGTCTAAAATGGAATAAACACTATCTCTTTAAAGATTAATTTGTGTTAAGCAGTTTCCCATTTACACTTTTATAACACATCATTCTAGAGATATGAACATTTATTTGGACTGTGAGGAAATAACTTGATTTAAGTTTAGATTGTAACTTAGAGTGCATATTTCTGGAGCTCTGTTGGAGGGAATGAGTTAAAAATAAACTAGATGGCTGGATGGGTATCTACAAATTTACTCCAGGACTGACTGGTATGGCCCTTCTGGAGAAAGGAGTTGTGGCCTGAGGGAGGGTACCAGCAAGGCAAGAATATTCATGAGACAGTGGCCTTAGAATATTTATGAATCTTTGAATCACTTCTCCATCTTGTAGGTTCTGCAATTCCAAATCAACTATTATGGATTGGTTTTATAGATACTATTCATATATTTTAGGTCACTGAAAAGTGATTCAAGTTTCACCAACATGTTGCCTTTCTTTCTGTAAGCTTTTAAAGAGACAACCCAAATAGATGACTGTATGCTATTAGAAACTGCTTAATGGAAATTTAATGAAGATGTTATTTTCACTTCTGATTCATCTGTTGTTTTTTTACTAACTAACCAATGTTATGATAAATTACTATCGTGTTATAGTTGCTTATGTTTTTTCCTTTAATAAAGATGTTGCTCAAAACGGGACTTGCAGTCATAAAATTTTAAAATGTAGCAGGGGGTATACCCTTGCACCTTTACCACATATGCACTTTTATATATCTTAACCCCAAGACTGCTAATTGTCATCCCTAAAAAATCCCTAAAATATCAAATTTTAATCTTTAAATGCAAAACCCCAGTATCACGTGTGTGTGTGTGTGTGTGTGTGTGTGTGTGTGTGTGTGTGTGTGTGTGTGTGTGTGTGTGTGTGTATGTATGGATGTACAAATGTATTTTAAATGACTGACAAAACCAAAACCTTATACTCTTTTGCATAATAAGGACCTAATCAGTTAGGAAAAAAAATATTGTTTGTATCCAACGTCAGGTCATTAAATTTCCATGGATGGGAAATATTGTTCATAGATGTATCTAAGGAATTTGTTTTATATCATCAACTCACCTCAGCAAAATAGAACTCAAGTTGAAGCCCCTTTAAAATGAGCAAAATAAAGCTTTTTAAAATTGCATTATAGCTATCTGACATGTGGAGGGCTTCATTCACACACCCCCTTTAGTTATGGAAATTACTTTAATATCATTGAGGGGTTAAATATCAAACGTAATACTTTCTTCCTTGGAGACTTCAATTACCCCAAAACAGTGACTGAAACATTTACATGAATAAAATGAATGTGCTCAGCATTTCTTCGGCTTTGATAATACCAATGCACTGAAACAAATTGCAAACCTACCCACTAGAGGCTCTAATATCCCTGACCTGGTACTTACCAACCTAGCCCCCCCCCCCTGCACCTATACCCCACCATACATCTTATAATCGCTGGTTAAATCCAACCACAAATCAGTTACCTCCTCTGTCAGGCTTAATGATACCACCCCACCACCAAACCAAACCATCTTCAGGAACTTCTCCAGAGCAAACCTACTTCAGCTTATAGAAGATCTACACACAATTCCTAACAATCCCCCACAAATGGACCCAACTGAGAGGGCTGTCATATTCACCCCAATTTTTACCATAGTCTAAAACAGCTGCATAGAAATATCTGTACCTGTCCTCTCTAAATATAATTGTAAATTCAGGAATAATCCTCTCTGGTACAGTTCCTGTCTTATAACAGAAGAAAGAACATAATAAAAAGTTGTAAGAAATCCCTGTCCCCTACCTCATGTTCACTGAAACATGCCATCAAGGAACTTAAGAGAAACACAGATTTTGTCTCTTGAGTCTACTAAACTTCTTTGAAATGGTTACAGAGACTGTAGACAGCGGTCACTCCATGCACACTGCTTATATTGACTTGTTCAAGGCTTTTGATACTATCCCCATTCTGGTCTTACTGAAATGTTAGACAAACTTAATGTAAATCCCTATATTGTCTGCCGGATTGCAAACTGTCTGTCCAAAGGATCCAGGTAGAAAAAGTTGCTGGTACGTGCTCTGAACATAAAATTGTCACTAGTGGGGTACCATAGAGATCAATGCCGGCCCTCTCCTGTTTGGCATTTATTTTGCAGACATACAAGACAGTTTCCCTGATATGTGGTTTATGCGAATTGCTGAAAACTACAAGCTGGGTAGTGTTATCCACTAATCCACCGATACCAAATTGATCCAAAAAGGACTGGAATATGCACATACATGGTGTACTGAAAATGACCTTAAGCTAAATGCAAAAAAGTGCAACTTAGTAGCAGTCAGCAAAAAAGATGTTCCCGTGTCAAATGTTGTAAGTGGCATACCTCTTAAAATTGACAGAGTCATAACCTGGGAACTTATGTGGACAGCTAGCTCTCATTTGATCATGTTTTTGCCATAGTCAGGAAATCCTTCTGTCTAACCTAGTTAATTTCCAAAGGTATATCTTCGACCTTCAGAAGTCATCTTGCCACTCTGTTTTTCCTACATCAGACCCATCATCAAATATAATGTTCCCATTGGTATGTACAAATACAAGCATATCAGTCAACTAGAAAGGTGCTAAAAAATTTTAACCAAAAAATTAAAGGCCTTAAATCCTTCATCTATTCTGATAGATTAGCAAAACTCTCATTACAATCGGTGGCCTGCTGATTGCTTCAAGGTGACCTGTGTCTTAATTTTTGAACCATGAAAGACCCAGTTCTATTTGATCTCCTAGTTCTTCTCAAAACCAGTAGCTCTACAATCATACTAGAGACTGAAATATGTACAAAAAAATAAGCAAGACTCGTTAAAGGTGTAGGTTCCTAATTCATCATATTCCCAGCCTATGGATTGAGGTACTAGTACATGTCAAAGTACAACTTTGTCTGCCTTTAAGAATAGTTTTTATGACTGGATGGCTAGACCCTAAATTTACACCTTGATTATCATGTATGGTTCTGCCTAATTCAGAAGGTGGGCACTATTAAGAACTCCAGTGGGAGATCAGGTCACGTAACCAATCAGTTCATAGGCTTTTTATTCCTTGGTGGACCAGGAAGCCCGTAAGTATAAAAGAGGGAATGAATAATCACTGGCCGAGGAAGCAGTAACTGAAGCGTGAGGTATTTTTTAAATTTATTATAAATGGTGGATTTACTGGAGGAGCAAAGGCTCTTAAAATATGATTTGTACTCTTTTTCTAGCATATCACTGATGTACTGCTGATGCTAAATGGCAGACATTTAAATTTTGGACTTCATATCTTTCAGAAATGCAGTGTAAAGTCTATTATTCTATCAGCTTTCAAAGTACAGTATTTAACGGCAACTCTTGTTTTGGGGCATTTGTCCGCCTTTGTTTTTTGTCTTTGTCTTTGACCCTGACTCTTCAACTAAGAAGTTGGGAGGGGTGAGAGGGGGGTGGCAGTTATAGTGGGTGTCCTGTATAGTTCTGACAGCAGCAAGATGAATTATGTTTTGGGGCCATTATACGTGTATTTATTCATTGGGCAGAACCTAAAGTCTTCATTATTTAATTTATTACAAAACTTCCCAGTTTAGTAGGCTTGAGTGCAAACAGGTTTTGATGATCAATACATATATCTCTCTGACTTAATTTTTAAATAGGATAGCTCTTGCTTTAGATTCAGTATGGAAGTTTTCCCTGAGCTAACTTCAAAGATTTGAGAAATGATTTCTAGTACCGATCCATATGGTATTAATGATGACCATAACTGCAATCCTCAGAACTGCAAGATAATAATATCAAATACAGAGTAATATATATTAACTTTGAGCTTGGAGTACTTTCTCAATTCTAAGGAACAAATGAATTCACGGTTAGTATCAAGAGTTAAGAAGGTGTTGGGACACAGCTCTCATGTCAGGGAGTACAGAGGGACTCGTACTATTGCAGAATGATTTAGAATTAGAAGAGGGCTTCATAATTACATTTTTGTTGCTGGAATTGCATGTTGGTTAATTAGTTATTCAGTCACTTGGTTATCTACTTATTGCACTTAATGGATTTACTG
This sequence comes from Protopterus annectens, assembly GCF_019279795.1. Taxonomy (NCBI): domain Eukaryota; kingdom Metazoa; phylum Chordata; order Ceratodontiformes; family Protopteridae; genus Protopterus; species Protopterus annectens. The sequence continues at coordinate 423,794,691 of NC_056744.1, read as the reverse complement.
TATAAACTTTTTTACTTGTATTAATTTTTTACTTGCAATACAGAGGTGATTTTAAGCATGTATAAGATGAAATGCAGTAGAAAAAGAAGAAGAAGATGACATTTTCCTGTGGAACCTTTCCATTTTAGCATTCACGCTAAGGATATAATGCCCAGTCAGTGTCTGTCTGTCTGCCTGCAGTAGGATGTGCTATAAACCAGAGTCCTTCACCCATGATGCAATTCACCATATGGAGTACAGGCACTGAACATGAAATGTTCTATTCCATAATGACTTTAAAAGTTCTTCACAGTCCAAAATGGGGGGGGGGGGACATCAAAAAATCTACAAGGTAACCTGTGAAGTCAGGGGTAATGCCAGGCTAAAAAGGCATATTTGTGAAACATGCTGATGCAAGCCTGAATGAATCAGAAATTAATGTATTATTTTTTTCTGTATGTGTTTTTCTTTTCCTGTCATGTTTGTCTGCAGTTGTATGTTTTTGTGCTAAAAAGGAGACACAGTTTTTTGTCCAGATATCAAAGGACAGGGAGATGTGCTGATTCCCTAGACATGATGGCACCTTCTTTTAATACAACAAGGGTAAAACAGCAGGAAAATGTAATGGCTAGTGCAGCTTTTAAAACCCAACTGGTACATCATTCAAGAAGAAACGTGGAAATGTTTTGCCAGACTCTGATTGTAGAGTTGGTTGAGGGAGGCTGGTTTATGAACCAAATAGAAAACACACCAAACAAGCCTGCATATGAACTCTGTTTATTGCAGTAAAAACACACCAAGATTAAGCGCTTTCGTCTTTCACATAGAAGACTTCATCAGAATAAAGCACACTGATTCAAGAACCATTTTTATACCAGTACATGTTACATAATAGATAAAATTGAGCCAATGGTATTGTCAAAAAAGTCACATGTAAAATGGTCACAGGAGCAATATTAAATACACAGGATGTTAATATTCAAGCCAACTTAGCTTTTTACAAATAAAACACTGTTATATATTAAATACCTTCAGCATATGTTTAAAAATGCAGGCACAGTAATGCATGTACAAATGTTAAAATACTTAAAAAGTTTCATAGATTTTTCTTTCAGGGCTGGAAGTATTGTCAAGGAATCATTTATACCTGGTGGAAAATTAGCTGCTAGTCTGAGTTGCCAAACCAGCTCTTTTTTACTTAGTAAATTCTTCCAGTCACCCTCCCCCCCACCCACCTCAAATCTATGTCCACAGTATTCAAAATACCAAATTTAAAACCTTTAAAATTAGAACAAGTGAGGAAATGCCTATATAATGTATTTGTATTTTTTTTGTTTTCAACATCATATACGTGCGCATATATTCTGCTTTTCACCGTCCTCTCCGTTTTCCCAACATAGAATCCGTTGCATGTATCACATAGAGCAAGGTACACCACTCTGGTGGTAAAACAATTTACTTCCTTGAATATAACCTTAGATGCCATCTTATTAGCTAGGTGGGTTTGAGGAGCTTTGAAAATATTAGTACATTGGGAGCACCTCCCACAAGGTGTTTTACCCACAACCACCTTCTATCGGTAAATTCAACTTGTTTTCCATATGATGTTTAATATTCATGCCCACCTCACTGATAAAAACTGGTTTATCTCCCATTGCAGTTAACATGTCATTATTTACCCTAAATATACTCCTTCTTTAAAAAGAATGGGTGCATGTATAGCCCCTACCAAAAGATTTCTCTTGGTGGACCATGGGAGTCATGTCGAAATCTAATAAACAAATATTTGTAGGGAAGGCTGGCTTTTGAGAAACAGTTAATACAGAGATGCTAAACTTGAAAAATGACCATGAGGAACAGAGTTCTATACAAGTGATAAAGTAAAATAAATAAATGTATCAACATATAAACTAAATAAATACATCAAAATAAATACATCATATGATGACAAGGAACAGCAGTTCAAATGGGATGAAAAGTGCACAAAGTACCAGGAATATTCCCCTTTCTGCCAAGGTCATATTAAGAAAGAGGATCTTATGATGAGTGGCAGTTATTCTGGGGACCCAACTGATAAGAGATTTAGAAAATGGCTGAACAAGATTGGTCATGTGAGCTGTCTGGAAGAGTACTGGTTCTCTGCTTAGGTTCATGGATGGTGCCTTCTTTGTGGCGTAAGCATGTCTGTCCTGTGGCCACATGTGCAATGGCATAGAGACACTGTAGGTGAACTGCTGATCCCTCAGATTCACCTATGTGTGCCTGCCATAAGTGTATATATAGGTGCTAGACTGGCATTCTGTGAAGGATTAATTCTCCTACTTTGTACCTATAGAGAGCCAGGATAGGCTTTTGCCCCTTCCAAAAAAATTAAATGAATAAAGCAGGAATCCTGCAATGAATTAATCAGTGAATTGATCTGGTAAGTGCACTCCTTCCACAAACTTGTGCACTTTTATTTGCACAAATATGAAAGTCTCCTCACCAGTCCTTGCAGTAATGCCTCCAAATGGTCAGAGGAGCAGAATGGTTTATCATCAGTTCATTCATCTCTGAGTAAGAGCACAAGCTATCTGACTAAGAAATGATACTGAACAAGAAAGTAGTATTAAACAGCTAAAACAAAAACTTAAACCGCTGTGTAAGGAACAAAAAAAATCCATTCATTAATACTTTCCTGATTAAATCTGCATTGCTGTGGATGAAAAGTGCTAATTAAATTTGTCTTTTTTCCTAGCAAAATGGTTTTGTTTTTGTTATAATATTACTGTTTTTATTGATTCCTTCTGTTCAACATTAGTCATCTACAGGCACTCCTGTTCTTCTGTATCATTTACATTTTTGTTGGTACAACAATCAGCCCAGAAAAACAACCATATAAATTGTGGTCCACTTACTTATGAGTTGCTATATTTTTACTGTCTCTTTTTAAGGTTGTGGCATGTGATATACCTTCTGTTCTGAGCAGTATGACATATTGTATTGTACTTTCAAAGGCAAGGTAACTTCTTTAGAAAATCTTTTGCAGGAGTTATAAGATACTTCATATCAGATCATAGGAATTATATATTTTCTGAATAATTTACCCACAATGTATGTTTTTCCTTATCTGGCTTAGCCTGAAATACAGGAGCTTAGGGATTTCTGGAGCTTTCTTCTTCTTAGTCAGTCTGGTCACTGCAGGGTTAAGACTAATATATCCTGTTACTGAGTACTGTTAAGTTTAAATGGCTACACCTTTTCTATACCACTATGCAGCTCAAAATAAACTGGACAGTGCATTTTACCCATTGAGTTTATTAAATGAGAGCAGACATCTTAATTTGCTTGACCCTTTAATAGAAAAGCAGTTATAACAAGTGGCAGCTTTTATTATTAAAAAGATAATAAAGCTAAGGATATTAAAAACATTTATGTAAACAATTGCATGATTAAATGTTTGCAAGTAAACACATAGTGTTACCTTATTCCATTAAACAAGAGATAAAGTATTGCAAGTAATATTTTACAGTGAATTAAAAACCATGATGAAGGCTGGAAGAGTGCCAAGAGGGTCAAAGCCAGCCCTCCTGACTCTGGTTAATAAGCTAGTGAGTACCAAGACTATTCACTCCCATCTTCCATCCACTAAAGAAAAAAGCACATTGCAAAATAAAGGCACATCTTTTCAACTGATTTTATACAGAATTCACATCTAGCTATTTTTAGGTTCATAGGTTCATAGGTAGGTACTAGGCTATCGGCCCAAGGGCCTACGTAAGCCTAGACAACAAGGTTCCCTGGCTTACGCCACCCACAAAAGTTATTTCCTGTGCCACTGTCGAACAGAGACACAGAAGTGATCTCCAGGGTGTATTTCCTATTTCCCATCCACTCATCAAGATTTTTCTTGAAGAGTGCTAATGAAGACCTTTGCTTGACATAGATGGGCAGCCTGTTCCAGAGTATGGGAATTCTCTGGGACAGGAATCTGTCCCTCCAGCATGTCCTGTTTATTGCGGTGACAATAGTTTAGGTCTCTAGAGTGTGCAGCTCGGAGGGATTGGGATTTCTTTAGGTGTAGCATGTCCAATAGCTCTGGGTTTGATATAGCTTTATATGTTAGGCAGAGATCACCTCGGAGTAGGCGATATGTTATGGAGTAAAGCTGGAGTTTTTTTGAGATGGTCAGTGCAGGGCATTTGTTTGAGGCCAGTAATCCTCTTTGTGAGGTACTTCTGTGGCCTTTCCAGCTGCTGCAGATGTCTTGTGAGGTACATTCCAAAAGGGGCATTGTACTCTATAATGGGTCTAATGAGTGTCCAGTAGAGGGGAACAATGACCTCTTTTTTCCTGAATGAGAACCCTTTTATGATGAGGTGTGCCACATAGAAGGACTTCCTGACTACTGCGGCGATGTGACTATCAAAGGAGAGACTACTGTCCACCTGGGTCCCAAGGTCGCTTATCACACATTCGGTGTTAAGTAGATTGCTACCTATGTGGTAGTTCATGGCTACAGAGTTTTTACCAAAGAGGATGACAATGCACTTTTTGGCACTGAGCTTGAGGCCATGGCTCTGACACCAGGCATCTGTCTCAGTGAGGCCCTTCTGTAGGATGTCCACATCATTTGGGGACTTGACTATGGCTCCTAGTTTGCAGTCATCTGTGAACTTCATTAGCCAGAGGCCTTCTGTGTTAGCCTGTACTTCAGAAAAGTAGATACCAAACAGGAAAGGTCCCAGGACTGAACTCTGTGGTACTCCACTTGTCACTGGCTTGAGGTCAGATTTGGAGTCTGCAACTTTTACAGTGTGGGTTCTGTCAGTGAGACAGTTGGCAACCCATCTTGTGACATAGGGATTTATACCTAGTTTAGTGAGTTTAGCTATAATTCCAGAATGGGGGATGGTGTCGAAAGCCTTAGTGAGGTCAAGATAGGCTGTGTGAACCACCTTACCCTCATCTACGGCTTTGGTGACTGCCTCAAAGAAGACTATCAGGTTCATGAGACATGATCTGCCTTTCACAAACCCGAACTGGATGGGATCCAGAGTTTGGAGGTTATCAATGTCTTTGTTTATGAGTTCCATGATGATACGTTCCATGGTCTTGCAGACCAGGCTTGTCAGGTTAATAGGTCGATAGTTCCCAGGATCAGTGGTGGCTCCCCCTTTGTGGAGTGGGATACCTGTTGCTGTGCACCATTCAGTGGGCACAAAGTCTGATTCGAGGCTATTATTGAACATGGTGCTTAAGTGGGAAACCAGTTCATTCTGAAGTGCGTGTAAAACATAGCTTGGGATGTTGTCCGGTCCCATGGATGCTGTGTTTTTGGCTTTAGAGAGTGCAGCTTTTATCTGCATAGTTGTGATTACAGGGACTCTGCATTCTTCCTGTATAGATGTGGGCCCTTTAGGGGGTGGGGATAAAGTTAGCACTGAACCTATCTGCCAGGATGTTGGCAATATTAGTTGGTTCTGTAATTTTCTTGCCGTTGTGGTGTAACTCAGAGCAGATCTGGGTGCTGCCATCGAGATACTTGACATAGCTATAGAATGCTTTGTGGTTGTCCTTAGAATTAGTGGTGATTTTTTTTTTTTCGTAGCTAGATTTGGAGGATCTTATAAGGGATCTCAGCTTCTTACTGAGGCTGACCAGACAGCTCCTCCACTCATGGGATTTTACTCTCTTTTGCAACAGTTTCTTCCTTCTGTTGTACAGTTTGTTTATGGCAGGGGACCACCAGATTGGCTTCCTTTTTTTAGAGGCTAGTGTCTTGGTTCTGTTTGGGATAGCACGATCCATGCACTCGTGTAAGTGCTTATAGAGTGCATTTGTGTAGGATTCAGCAGTTGTAACTGTATTGACCATCTGCATGGGTGTCATGAAGTTCACCACTTCTGTCTTAAGAAGCATGAAGTTGGCTTTGGTGAAATTTTTTGCCATGGTTTCCTTAATGGGGTGTGGGGGTGGGATGTGGATATCAAGGGTGATTAGCTGATGGTCAGATCGGACCAACGAGGATTTGACTTCAGATGTGGAACACCGGTCACTCATGTTGGTAATGACTAAGTCTAGGATATTGTTGCCCCTGGTGGGGGTGTGGATAAGTTGATCCAGGGCATTGGAGTTTATGAATTCCAGAAAGCGTTCAGCTAAGGAGTTGGTACATGAGTAGTTTTCCCAGTTAATGGTGGGGTAGTTGAAGTCGCCCATTATTAAGGTGTTTGGTTGAACCCTAATATTTTCCAGCACATCAAGAAAAGAGGAGTGGGAATCCTGGGGCATGGTGGGGGACCTGTAGCAAGCTACAATTTGGATTGCAGTTTTGCCCAGAGTTAATTGTACTTGGATAACCTTGGATACATTATGCTGAGCAACTAGCCTGGAGGTGTGGATATCCTTAATGAATATGGACACACCTCTGCCTTTGGTGTTTCAGTCCAGGTTACATGGCCGAAAAGTGTGGTATGAGTTATAGCCTGGTAGTGCAGGGGTGCTCTCTGGTGCCTTGAACCAGGTCTCAGTCACTGCACAGTCTTATTTTCCAGCTTCATCTGCTTTTTGGTCACCTAGAATCTGTATTTTATCCAGCATTCTGTCACAAAAGGTTATTTTAGAACTTTCTGATGTGGTCTACATTTCAGCTGGGATGTCATATTCTTCCTATAATATGATTTGCTACCAAAATAGTTTTTTTTTATGGCTGATTCCTATATCAGTCATTTCAGGAGTGTATGCTCCCTTCTGAATAAATCATGGTACATTTAAACGTATTAAGTACATTTTTATATTCATTTTAGTACTGTAAAGGGATACAGCCCTACCAAGACTATTCACCTACTATCTGTTTCATTCCTTGCTTTAGCCTGAACGAGATATCTGATAAGTGTTTTAAGTAGAGACAGTCAAAATGAAGCAGGTCTTATTTCCAAACTTTCCTTTGATAGGTTATGTGGGATTCTTTGGTCTTTGCCAAGCCTTGCTGCAAATAAATTGAAATAATCAATCTAGTTTCATTGATTACAGTGTTTTGTCAAGATGAGGCTATTTAAAAGAGTAAGTTTTGCAACATTGGGAGTAATAGGGAAGCTTCTTTTTACTGCCAACCCCCCAGTTGTGTGATCTTGGAATTTGTATATTTAGAGAGGAATCTGAGGGGGCGGCTGTGGTTGTACAGTGGTTAGTGTTGCCACCTCACAGCAAGAGGATCTCCAGTTCAATCCTCAGCTGGGGTGCCTTCTGTGTGGAGTTTGCATGTCCTCCCTGTGGTCACGTGGGTTTCCTCCAGGTGTTCCGGTTTCCTCCCACAGCCCAAAGACATGCTGTAGGTGGATTGGACACTCTAAATTGGCCCTAGGCATGAGTGCGTGTGTGCCTTCTGTGGAAGGTTGGGCACTGGGCTGCCACCTCAACACCATAAAACTTCACTATCATTCATGAGCAAACAGGTGATCCACTGTGGTGACCCATAACCAGGCAAAGAAGAAGAGAAAAGGGATATGAGGAATAAGGGGGGTTCCACAAAAGCACTGTTTTTTGCATTTTTTGTTATGGTCAATGGTATGTGATGTCAACATTTTTTTCAGCAGAAGTAGTTGCGATAGATGTTGCTGTCTTATTTAGCCATATATCTGGTTATGTGATATGCAAACAAAAACTGACAGCCACATTTTCCAATGGCAAGCTATCAGTCTGGGGGAAGAACAGATGAGATCAGACTTAAATCCATCAACACATTTAAGACTGTGTCAGGATCTTTTGTGGGTTGTTCACATTGTGTGCTAGTTATGGCTTCCACTTCTTGCCAAGGCAAAGTACGTCTTTGGTGACTATTTTCCATCAGCATTATTCAAAATGTGATTATTTACTGCAGTCTTGTCTTTGGCAAAACACCCTGTGGTGACAAGACAAGACAAATTATTTTTAAAATTAATATGTATGCACTCAAAAAGAATGTCAGAAGTAGATAAAAAATTAATAAACAAAAGGTGTCATTTGCTACTCGCAAAGAAAAGTATCACAACTTTAAAGTTTTTGTGTTTCTTGTCACACCACACTTGATTCTCTTAGAGTACTACTTGACAAACACCAGCAAAAGAACCCAGTGCATGAGACAGCTGGCCACTTGGCATTCAGTAAGTATTTTCACCGATGATGACATGCTGTAATGTGAGCTGCCTAGCTTAGTAAAAGTGAGAGGACTAAAGGTTACAAGTCTGAATGTGACCATAACAGTAAGCTAGTCCAGTAAACTTTAAGTAAATGGGACTTAAGCTTCCTAGCTGACAGCCGGTTAGCCACTGAAGTTATCTGCCTTAGAGTGCTTCCAGTGCATCTAATAGTCCTGGAGTAGAGTCAGACTGATCTCCAATTAACCACTTTTCTTCTCCAGCATCCCAGTTTGTTAAATGATTCACTAAAGTTCCAGGGATTGTTAAAATATGTAGTTCAAGAAAGTTGAAGTTACTGAAGACTGCAGCACAAGCCAATGTCATATAGTTCATCCACCAGCTATCTGCCACGTTAAAGATTACCACGCTATAGCTATACCACACTATTAAGATGCACAGTATGCAATATTCCCTTTTACTGAAGCTTATGTTTCCTACTGGAAACTACTATATACAGGTATAGACACGCATAAATAGCTCTACTATTGTAACTCTTAACAAAGTGAGTCATATACAGATACAAAATAATAATATCAGCATACTGGAATCTTTAATGTACTATGTGTAGTCTTTGTATTTCCATCTGAGTGGCTTTTTATAATGCATCAAAATCTGCAATATTTGCTGTCATTAGCTGCATTTGATTTCTTTTATCTAGTCATCACCTCAAGGGTTATACCAAAAACTTGAGGTAGTTGTTTTGCTGAACTCAACTTCCTTGGATGGGAATTAATATTGTACATAGCAGATGATGCTAGTTTGCATCATATACTCATTCTTTCTCTCTCTCTCTCTCTCTCTCTCTCTCTCCCTCTCTCACTCTTGCTCTCTCTCTCTCTCTGAGATCTGATTTTCCTAAAATTAATTCTTGAAATGCTAGGAAGTCTGGCAATTTATGGAGCTGGCATTAATCCCTCCTGTAGATTAGCATACCATGTCTTTGAATAATGCATAATCTTGGCTGAATAGAATGATTAACCACAGTGGTCTGAGATAGGAACTACACCAGAGTCGTGAACCATCATTACCCTCTCTCCTTCCATCAGCTCAGATACATTTTCTACTAGTTCTGTCAAAAAACAACTTCTGTTTTATTTGTTTGCTCTGAAGCAGTCCCACTGCTGTCTACTCTCAAAAAACAAAAGTGGAAATGACAGACGAGTTTTGATTTCAATCTTCTGTCCACAAGTTCAGCTATTTAAATTCCAAAAGTCTGAATAGGTGTATGCCTATATCTGAGTAAAAACAAAAAACGTTTAATCCGTATATTCATACTTTTGGAAAATGTTCTTGACAGTCTGAGTCACTTATTCTTCCTGTCCTTTCAACTGGGTTATTTAGACTCTGGATAAGTCCAACATCTTAGCAGTCTTGAAATTTTTGACTCAATATTTGTGGTAGCCCATTGTCTTGAAAATATAGACGTCAGAACTGCAATCACTGAAAATGTAATATCTCTCAGCTGCACAAATTCAGGAATGTAGAACAGTATTCAACATAAAATAAACAATTAAGACTTTTGTATTGAAACAAATACATTTCCATTTTCAACCAAGGCAATGAAAACATTTCAGTAAAAATTAGTTCATCTTTTTCCAGTTTCTGGTTTGTATATATGTCACATATTTACAGTTGTACATCAGTTGTTCAGTTTGCAGGGGCTTCTTTGGTGGGTGTGTAATGGAATATGCCTTTTCTTTATATTTTGTTACTATACAGGTCTGATTCATGTTTTCATCAGCATTTGGTTACATAAATGCATAGAGAAAAAAGGATCCATTATTAATAATTATGTGTCATTTAACTGATGTCTAATTATTCAAAACTAATCTAATACCTTGACACGATACCATCTCAAAACATTGTCACTTCCAAGGTTACAAAAAAGCATAAATCTTTTTTGCATTGTAGGGGACAAGCCCCTGTAAACCCCTACACCCCCAAACTTAATTAACTTTCAAGTTTTACAAAGCTGGAAATGTGGAAAAAATATAAAATTCACCTGGTCCTTCCTTTCTGACTCCACAAACAATGATGCAATCTGTGACCTCACTCGTGTTATAGTTTGAAATATCAACAACAAGAAACAGATAATTATCCTTCTTAAACATTTCAATATATAAAAAAGCAGGGCACAACAAAATGTAGGTTTCAAAGATAATTAGCACCTTTGAACTTCTGTCCTTGTATACATAATTATCGTCATCATCATAATCATCAACACATAATAACTCTTCTCTAAATGGAAACCATGGTGTGACTAGGGGATGTAAATGCTTGACTCTCTCTTCAGCCATCTTGACATGAAATAACTGTAAGTCTAAGTCATTTCTTGTCTAAGACTGATGTTCTTGCAGCTAGTCAGATGACAAAGGTAGCTGCGACAATATCCATAATACTTATAGATCCTTCTGTAAGAGGTTCTCTTTGCATTCATTTAAGTATGCACTGCTGAGAGTATCTGCAATGTACATAAGCTTCCCTGGGTTACAGTATTCAAGTCAAACTTCTGTAGTGACAATAACATTCTTTGCAGATATGCTGGACCTTTGTATAAAGACTTCTTAAAATACTATAAAGTGTTTTTGACTATTTTCCATGTAATGCTTTCCCCATATTTGAAGTCATGAAAGCTTTGACAATCAAAGAGTATTGCCAGCATTTCTATCTCATTTTATACATATTGTAGGATTTTTTTTCTCAATTGCAAATTTGAGCATATTGTGTCTGTGCATTAGTCAATGGCAGCACTTCTCTTACTGGAACCAAACTGCTCCTAAACGTTGTTGACATCCATCAGCTTGTAGGATTGCAAGTATGTTACACCATTGTATTGCAGTGATGATGTTGTGCTTACTTATTTTTTTAGCAACTCAAAACATTATTTCCTTATTTGCTGACCAACACCATATTTCATCATAGATTTCTCAATGGTACCATTAGCTCAAGAGACAAGAGAGGAATACATGTTAACAGATAATGTACCAGATGTACACCTGTTATTGTTCAAGGAATCACATATGAGATGATTTGTCATTAGACTTCCTCATATTCACTGTAACACTGATCTTGCCAGCATCTGGATGAAGACCACTGTCTGTCAACACATATGTCATACACTTAGTACTTACTGACATCTGTTATTTAGCGTTCTTGAGTTTCAGATCCTAATAACACAGGCAGTCCAAACACTTCATTAGTCATGTCATGTTCCTGATTTTAACACCCCGAACTACAATGTTATCTATAATACTGACTATTCTGTTTAGATCCTCCACTGCGTTTGCTACTGCTCTGTGAAGAACTTCTGGTTCTGATGAGATTCCAAAAACAAAGTCAGAAGAATATATATCTAATTCAAGGCACATTAAAAGTATACAGTTTGGAAATTGCTTCATTCAGCTAGATCTGCCGAACTCCTAATTTATACCACACACTGAATCTGGCTTTCTCATAGTTGCTTCTCTGTATTTGGAACTTTGAAGAAGTTACTGCTGCATTTTAAGCAATTTACTATGATTTTGAATGTCAGTTTGGGTACTTGTCATTAAACTGAAAATTTAAAACCTTGAACATTAACATTTCAATCCTAAGTGATTGAATGACAGCTTATTTAAAAAAAACTAAGCAAACACTATTTTTGCAGGGGAGCGAGTTCCCCTGTACTCCTCCACCCCCTACCGCTTAAATATACCAATTCCTAGAAAGCAGTACAGTGGGGCAATCCCCCAGTCCCAACTGTTCCATGGTCTCACACACACAAAAAAAGAAAGTAAAGTGTGATCATTTCATTTTTTTTCTGTATGACCAAAGGATTTGTCAACCAAATGAATGACACTTATGAATATATATTCTAACTTTGATCAGCTTTATGAATGTTACCATATTATTAACCCATTCTGCTTTCTATGTTTGTTTAACTGTTGCTCCTTGTGAATCCATACACTTTAGGTCTAGTTTAGGCCTAGCCTTGGACAAAACAGGAACTCTGTATAGAGCATGAGTAACTGGAACCATCTCCAGAGATAGCATAACATGGTATAAAGCCTAGAGATATCCCAAGCTTTCAAACAAATCAACATACATCTTCAAAATACTATCTGCACTCTCCACATCAGTTTCTACTTTGTATGACGTATGCTTCTGTACTTGCAAATAAGTACTAATCATACACACATTTTATTGTATTTTCTAGCGGCAGTTGGTTACATGGGTTGCTTTTCTGTAAAACTTGAATACATGAGACATACCATTTTTCACTGAATTATGCACATTAAATTCAGTGTTTGACAGCCTCTCCACTTCCTTAGAATTAGCATTGCTCTGACGTACAAGATGAGTGTGTGTGGCACTTCAGCACACCCTCTTGCACATTCTCACAGATCTGTCACATATTTTGTCTTCATGTTTTCAATATCAACAAACTGCTTATCTTGACCAGGTACAATTTTTGATTTACATAGTCCAACAGAGAGTAATTCATTTTAATCAAGATAATAAGAATGCTTTTTAACTGCCCATTGTAACGCATGCATCTCTGCCCAGTATATTTGGTTATTTTAGCTAATGAATACTATATGAAAGAACAACTTTTATTTTCTATTTTTATACAGGGAACCCAACCATACTTGAGCCATCATCTTCAGCATGTGCTCAGATTAAGACAGTTACATTCATGCAAACGTATACAATTTGCAGTTAAAACACAGCATTTAATTAATAAGTTAATTATGACACTACATTGAATGCTATACTAGTTTCCATTTCAAACAAAACAGCCCTTAAGCCAGTTTTTCATACTATAATTCATTTTTCCTCTTATTTACAGTTTGGACAGCAAACATAAATTCACTATGGCCATCACTTACTTCACCAAGATTGCATGTGGCATGCACTGTATTCAAATAATGTACTTTGGTAGAGCCCACAGACATTTTTGCTTTCGACTAACTCAATAAAATGATCTTGTCGCTATAATTGTTTCCATCTTATACACACTCTGAAATAACAGTTATTACCAACACAGAGTCTACAAACCTGACTTTTATTTTTGCTGTAGGCCCTGTAGTGCCTAAAGCCATGATATTTCCAAATAGTGTGATAACTACCTGCTTCTTTATTACTGGGTGCCATTTTGGATGCCATGCATTTAATAGCAGTTTCATTTTTAATTTTTACTAATTTTATTCAACTTAAGTTTCATTTTTACACAACTTTCATGCACAGTTCTTATTTTACATACTTCTACTTTTAAGTTTCTCATTTAATTGTTCACTTGCTGTGCACATGGTGATTGTTTGCATTAGGATACAACATCAATCCCCCGGATTCAGCAAGCTCTGCATGGTGTGCAGGAATAGTGCAGGCGCTGCTGGAGGCAATATGTCCACCGTGCGATCCAGGAGTAAGCTCCAGGGACGTGCACGAGCAGTCCAGCACTATTCCTCCACGGACACAACTCCTGTATGCAAATTATCCCATTTGCAGGTGAAAACCATGCAAATTAGGTGAATTTGTGATCCAGAAAGCTGGCAGCCGGCCGTGCAGGACTAGTGTAGTCTGCAGAAATGTATTTGGTTAGTAACCGACTATATTTCTACAAACTACAAAACGGAGCCATGACAGCTCCAAATAAAGGGTGTATATTATGTTGAAAGCAGGCCAATGGTCAAATATATGGCCATTGGCATGGAAAACAGTTGCCAAAATAAAAAAAAATAACTTTTATTTTTTTTAGTCAATTTCGGCTGTTTAAGCATAGGGCAGCGGTGCGCAAATGAGATCGGGACGAAAATAAAAAAAAACTTGAAATAAGCATTGTATCCAAAAATCAGCTTATGTCCAGTTGATGTATGCAGACAAATCTCCAGTAGCAGCAACTCTACTTAAAATGATTACCAGATATAACCAACACAGGTTTTAAAGTTTTAAGGAAAACCCCGCTAATTAAAAATGATGCATCACTATTTTGCCATTATACTCAATGGTAAGCAGAAGGCAACATGGCCAGTGAATAGTGGTTGCTAAGGGGGAAGGCTCAGTGTGGGATTTGTAACTATGCAGGCAATCCTATGCAAATGAGGGGAATGATACTGAATCCCAGATTCTCCCTCATGGCTAGCCTACACCTAATCGTGTTGATGCAGGAAGAGCATGGTGTAAGCCTAAGAGCTAGCTGACATCACAGAGGGGTGTGTCAGGCATACTGTAAGCCTATTGGAGCCCTGTGGCTTGGGTTTGCCCTGAGCTTAGCAGAGCTAAGCAAGGGTGTGTGTCTGAGGCTGCCTAGCACTCTTTACATTGCCTAAGCGGGTGTGCACGTCATGCACCGGGTTTTAAAGGAAAAAAAAATTAAACCAGGAAATAGCAGCTCTGTGCACATTTGAGCACTGTGTTTGCGTAGTGCGCCCCTGGGCTTAAACAGGAAGGCAATGGGAAGGGAAAACAGCAGTAAGAAGGTAAACAAGGAGAACTAGCATAGCTGGCAGGTGAAATGTATCAGAATCAGCCAATTACACAGGCAGCAGCCCAGCCCAGCACACTACTATAAACTATGCAAACACCTTTCCGTCTGTTTTATTCCAAATACTCTACACCACCAGTGTACACAAGCGGGGAAGTTTTACCAAACAAAAGCAACAAAATGATAGGAGCTGCAGCAGCTATCATAAATCAACATGTGGAAGAGGCTGAGGGTGGTGAGGATGACAATGCTGACAATCAACCCACAGTGAGGAGAAGGAGAAGAGTGTACAGACCCAGGCTAACCTACCGGGGGCTACATGAGCTGGAGATAGTGGCGCGCTATAGGGTGGACAGGGACCTCCTACAGCAAATTGTTGAGCTGTGCCAGCCACACCTCACATACAGAACTAACAGAGGGGAACCCATCCCAGTGGATACCAAGGTATGTGTAGGCCTAAGAATACCAGCCACAGGTACCTTCCAAATGCCAACTGGGGATATCATGGGGATCTCACAGGCATCAGCATCCAGGGTACTCCACCAGTTCCTGGATGCCATGTCAGCACATGCCGGTGAGCACATATATTTCCACAACACCCGTGAGGCATTGGCCAGCAATATGCGACTCTTCCACCAAATAGCAGAATACCCAGAGGTAATGGGTGCTATAGACTGCACGCACATATGCATCAAAGCACCACCCGGTGAGTGGTTTAAAGTCTACATCAACCACAAGGGCTTCCCCTCCATCAACTGCCAGGTCATGTGCGATGCCCAGGGCATTATAATGAATGTGTGTGCTGGCTGCCCTGGAAGCTATCACGACTCCCACATCTGACATCTAACACAGCTGTACCAGAGATTTGCCAGTGAGGACATCCCTTATGGTCACCTAGTGGGGGATGCTGGTTACGCACTGGATCCGTGGCTGATGACACCCATCAGAAATGCACACACACTCGAACATTAACTCCATAATGAGGCACACGCACAGACCAGAATCATAACAGAGCATGTGTTTGGGATGCTCAAGTCACAGTTCCAGTGCCTGGACACATCCGGTGGAGCCTTGCAGTACTCACCAGCTACATGTACCCAAATCGTCATTGTATGTGCCATGCTACAGAATATGATCCTGTGGAAACAGCTGCAGCAGGAACAGCATGGGGCAGGGCCACACAGCCCCCAACCATTGCCGAGGCCTGGACAGGCACAGAGTGACTCGAAGGAGGAATAACCTGAGCCAGCCCCAGTAGGCAGAAGGAGGCATGCCCAGTATGCCCAGGCCTTGGCAAAGATGCAATGCATAGCACATACACTGACATGGTAGGGACCTAAGGAATGACACCTCTCTCTGACTCGCACATACAGTAAAAGGGATGCCAAACATGACACTACCTGTGCTTAATCATGTATAGGGAGTGTACTATGTGCATCTGACATAGTCAGCCCTCCAGCACCATCCTCAATACTGGCACAGCCACAAGGTAAGTCACTCTTCCTACCAATTGCTGAATGGAATAGTATGTGTTGTTTCTTGTATCTATGGTATGGATGTAAGCGTGCAAGGGAATCGGGTGGATGAATGGGATGCCAGCAGATAGTAGACACCTATAGTGGCATCATGAGATCTGTAATAAATACTGGTGTCACCATAGTAGCCAGTACTAGAGAAGGTGACAAAACACACTGCAGGAAATGTGCTGGGTCACATGTGTGTCCATAGGACACACACATGCCAGTCAGGGAGGCTCACATACCCAACAACGGTCTCAGCCAGCAGGACAGGCATAGACAAACACAAACAAAGGCTGTGCTAAGGCCTCTGATCGATGGCTATGGAGAATATCTTCCCCCCAGACATACACAGACAGACTACAACAGGTCAGGCAGTGGGATGTTAGTTCTGAAGGGTAAGAAGTCAGGAACTGAAATGTAGGTCACTCAAACCTAAGACCTGTAGTACACTGATATGCCTCTAGTCAGCATGATAGGTTAGAATACAAAATGAAATGGAGTACCTTAAATACCAGTACAGTCATAGCAAATGTGTACAAGTGTCATGTGTACCCCCCAATCCTATGTAGAAATGTAGTAACAGTCAGGTGTGCCACCCCCCCAATCCCATATAGAAATGCAAGTAGTGTCCATAGCACACATGCACCCAGCTCACCCTACCACCACCCACAGGTACCTCTCTGGTCTTATCCCTGCTGTTGGGAATGGGTACAATATGACCCCCACCTCTGTATGGCAATAGCATGCAGGTATGTCCCTAGCTGTAAGCAGCACCCTGTCAGCATCCACACCATTGGATCAATAATGACAGAAAGTATTGGCATGGACACCTTGCACACCTACCCTGTCACCCCAGGGGAATATACTGTATTGCAGTCTGGGACTGTAGGAGTGACAGAATGCAATGGCCTGCTACAGCTGGCCTGCATCACTACCAAATGGCCAACAGCCATCTGCCAAAAGCCTGTGTTTCACCTGTACTGCCAATGTATGTTATGTCATGGACTCCCAAATAACAACATAACACAGTCCACAGAACCCAAATGCAAGGCCATTTGGACAAATCACAACATGTCCACCATGTCCTACTGCATGAACTGTGGACCAACACCAAATTACTGCTGGAATGAGCTGATAACTCTAAGGAAAATATCAGATAATGTTTGCATAATGTATGGAAGAGGCTAGAATAATTGGGGGGGGGAGCATGGGCGGCATGGAGTGTGTGAAGTCCAAAACTCAGCTGTGTGCACATACTATTCCTGGCTGCAAACCCAAGAATGGGTGGCTACAAACCTGCTCGTAAACCACAATGTGAAGAGGTAATGTCCAGAATTATGACCCCTGCCTCTGGGTAACATGTGTGAATCTGTACAGCTGTGAGGTATGGCCACAGCAGGATATGGCCATACTGTCAAGTGGATGGATGTACAAGCATGGAATCCTCTGCCACCACTGTACCAAGGTGCTGAACCATTTACAAAGACCCAGCAGCAAGTGTCTGCAGCTTCCCCTCCAGAATGGCATGATTGTGCAGGAATATGTAGGCTGCTGACCACAATACTGGACACAGCTGCATTCACCCTGTGTTCCCCAAGACATCACTGCAAGCAAATATGTATACCTGACAGTACTTGATGACATAAAACATCACAGTGTAAAACAATACATATGTCTAAATATCTCTGCTAACACCAGGACCATACAGCAGAAGCAGCACAGACACAATTACCTACAGTAACCCACTATCCTTTGCCCATTTTGATCCCATATTGTCAACCAATCTACAGATATCCTGCAGAAATAGTTTGCTAGCTGTAGGTGTAGAACACAAAAGTCTGCACTGAAGTACAATCTACCTGGAATGAGAAATGAAGGCCATGTCAGACAACAAAATACTGAAAGGTCATACTGGGCATGCTCACATACTCACAGAAATTAAGCCCATGTCTGGCAACAACAGTGGACCATACATATCTGACAGTCGCAGATGTTAGTGCATACACTCCTCAGTACACACCAGTCATGCTTTGCACACACATTGGATAGGAATACACACATATATCCAAGGGCAACACACTATAATAGGCCAACAATACACATACATAGATGTGTGGAAGAGAGTGACAGTGACAAAGAGCCTCCCTTTATGAGGCCTGTCCCACCCAGGACACATCCAGTTGGCTAAAACCACATGATGTGCAAATGTCAATCACTGTAGACATTTGCCTCTGGTATCCCTCAGCACTACAGTGTCTGTGGTGCTTGTGCTAACTGTGTAACATGACTGTACAAGTCAGTAGCCATCTAGTAGTTGTATACACATACCTGTGGAATATAAACCTGTATGTGCCTAAATGTTGTGTGTCTACCTCTAGATGAATGGGTTATGGCCCATGCACACACACTGCACTCCTCATTGCCCTACTATGGCAAGCCTGCTGATGTCTTCACCTTGAAATACATCTTTGGGAAAGTAGTGGCCCAGTAATCTTTGTGGTGTGTCCTATAACTACATAATGCTGTAGTGTGATGTACTAGTTAGGTGGGAGTTCTAATCCCAGACGTGGTAATTGTGTCTGTGTAGCGATTAATGCTTTTTGGGCCAGTCACACTCACTACAATTTCAATTGCCCTACTTTGGTGGGGCTGCTGATGTCATTCACTCTGAAATACACCTTTTGGGAAGGAGTAGCCCAGTAATCTCTGTGGCACGTCCTATAACTGTGTAATGCTGTGGTGTAATAAACTAGTTAGGTAGGAGTTCTGTTCCCAGATATAGCAAGAGCAGATGTTTGTGTGTGTGTTTGGTTGTGTAGGGAGCAATGCTTTTGAGGTCATTCACAGTCAATACAACCTCCATTGCCTTTCTTTGGCAAGCCTGCTGATGGCATTCACTTTGAAATACACCTTTGGGGAAAAAATAACAGTAATCTCTGTGGCGCGTCCTATAACTGCATAATGCTGTAGTGTGACATACTAGTTAAGCAGGCATTCTATTTCCAGACATGGCAACTGAGAAACTGTGTGTGTGTGTGTGTGTGTGTGTGTGTGTGTGTGTGTGTGTGTGTGTGTGTGTGTGTGTGTGTGTGTGTGTGTAGGGATCAATGTTTTTTTGGCCATTCACAGTCACTACACACACCTAAAAATGGAGAACATCAATAACTGTGTTGTAACAGAGGCCTGATCCAAGCCTCCAGAGAGCACCCCTGCAATACAAGGTACAGCTCTCACCACACCTGTTGGCTACCAAACCAGGACCAAAACAATAAAGGTGGAGAAGTGTCCATATTCACCAAGGATATTCATACCTCCAGGCTACTTGCCCAATAGAATGTCTGAAGTACCCCCAGTGCAACTAACAGTACGTTATAATGTATTCCAAATTGTATAGCTTGCTACAGATCCCCCACAATGTCCCATGATACCCACTACAGCTTTTGAAACATACTGTGAAATATTATGATGCAAGCAAATGCCCTAATACTGGGTGGCTTACACTACCCTGCCATTAACTGGGAAAACTAACTACTTGTGTACCAACACGTGTGCCCAACGGTTCTTGGAAGTCATAATTTGCAATGCCCTGGATCAAGTAACCCATAGTCCCACCAGGGGCTCAACTATCCTAGACCTGGTCATTACCAACATGGGAAATCAATGCTCCACACCTATGAGCACCCCATCGGTGGTCAGGTCTGCTCATGAGCTAATCACCCTTAACATCAACATCCCTCCCCCACACCCCAGTAAGGTAACCTCCGTAACACACATTTCCAAAGCCAATGTCATGCTACACATGTCAGACGTGACTAACATCATGACACCCATGCAGATGGGAACTGAAAGGACAACTGCTGAATCATACATGAAGGCACCATACGAGCACATCCACTTGTGCATGAATTGTGCCATCCAATATTGAACCAAGATGCTCCCAACCAAGAAAAGGAAGTCAATGTGGTGGCCCCCTACCATAAATATACTGTACAACAAAAGGAGGAAACTGTTGCAGAAATGGGGGAATTTCTAGGATGCAAAATACTCCCTTACCAGCTAAAGTAAGAGGCAGAGATCCCTCATAACATCCATCAAAGCTAGTTCCAAACATAATATAGCCAAAGATGCCAAGCCATTCCATAACTATGTGAGGA
Source organism: Protopterus annectens (assembly GCF_019279795.1). NCBI lineage: Eukaryota > Metazoa > Chordata > Ceratodontiformes > Protopteridae > Protopterus > Protopterus annectens. The sequence goes on along the minus strand of NC_056744.1, from coordinate 423,774,416 downwards.
ATCTAAATGGCAATGTTCAGAACTGCTGTGAGCTACAACAGGATGGTATTAAATATACTGCTCCCAGGGATATTGCCAGTATCTTGGCAGATTGATTCAGTGCCAACTGCACACCCCTCCCAACCCCCAAAGGGCCCATCTCAACAAGGATAGATTGCCATATTCCGGTAATAATGGCCACATAGGTAAAAACCACACTCTATAGAGCTATGACAACAGCAGCCATGGGACCAGTCAACATTCCAGGCTGTGTACTACATGAGCTAAATACTGAACTTGTACCTCACCTACATGCCATGTCTAATCATAGCCACACCTCAGGCTTCATGCCCACTGTGTGGCACACAGCTACAGTTATCTCAGTCCACAAGGGGGGATTCACCTTGGATCCTGGGAACTACAGCCCCAGCAGTATGATGTGCCTGATCTGCAAGACCATGGGATGTATTATCATGGAAATTAAAACAAAGGCATTGGCAACCTGCAAACACTGGACCCTAACCAGGTTGGGTTTGTGAAGGGCTGATCATGTCATCTCAACCTGAATGACAACTGTGAATCCATCTCCAGAGCTGTGGATGAGGGTAAGGTGGTTCACACAGCCTATCCGGACCTTGCCAAGCCCTTTGACACCATTCCCAAGTCTGGAATCATAGATAAATGTATCAAGCTGTCCATTAATCCCTATGTCACCCGATAGGCTGCCAACTGCTGTACTGACAGAACTCACACTGTAAATGTAGGTGACATCAACCCAAGCCCCAGACAAGTGACAGTTGGAGTACCTTAAGGTTCAGTCCTGGCACCGCCCTCGTTTGTCATCTACTGCTCTGAAGTACAGTCCAACAGTAAGGGACACCGGCAAACAAAGATCGCAGATGACTGCACACTGGGAGCCAATATTGAATCCCCACATGATGTGGAGATTCTACAGAAGGGCCTTACAGAAAGACATGCTTGGTACCTGAGCCATGGCCCCAAGATCAATGTCAAGAAATATATAGTTATCCCCAATGGGAAGGGACAAGTACCTGTGAAGTACCACATACATGGCAGTACACTAAACACCTAAAGTGTGATAACAGACTTAGGAACACAGGTGGACAGTGGTCTCACCTTTGATAACCACATCACCACAACAGTCAGAAAACCCACCTATGTGACACACCTCCCACTAAGGGCTTTACATCCAGGAAAAGGAGGCCATTGTCCCACTGTAGTCATCTCTCAGTACACCCAGTACAGACTACAATGGCCCATTATGTATGTACCTCACAAGACATCTGCAACAAGTAGAGAGGCTGCAGACATACCTCATGAAATGACCACAGGCCTAAATCCGATGCCCTATGCTGACCATTAGAAAATCATCCAGCTATACTCTGTCACGAATTGTGTTCTCAAAGGCGATCTCTGCTTAACATACCATGCCATGTCAAACCCACAGCTGTTGGACATGCTACACTTAGAGAATTCCAAACCCTCACAGCCACATGCTCCAGGGATCCAAATCCTGTCATCACAATGAACAATACATGCAGGAGGGATGTGTTCCTGACCCAAGGGCTACCCAGACTCTAGAATAGACTAATCATACATGTCATGCAGAGTGTCTCTTTGGCCATCTTCAAAAGGAGCCTGGACGATTGGATGGGAGATAGGAAATTTACTCTGGGGATCATGTCAGCTACGCTGCTAGACAGGGGTACAGGGAAGTAAATATTGTGGGAAGTCATAGCCATTGTCATGTCTAGGCATGTATAGGCCCTAGGGCCGATAGCCTAGTATCAACGTATGACCTTATGAACCTATGAACTCCACTGTCCATTGCCCAACCTTGGCAAGGTTTCTGATGTCATTCACTTTGAAATACACCATTGAGGAAGGAGTAGCCCGGTAATCTTCACGGTGTGTCCTATAACTGTGTAATGCTGTAGTATGATATACTAGTTAGGTAGGAGTTCTATTCCCAGACGTGGCAAGTGTGGATGTTTGTGTGTTCATGTGTGTTTGTTTGTCTGTGTAAAGAAAAATGCTTTTGAGGCCATTCACAGTCACTACACCCTCCATTGCCCTTCTTTGGCAAGCTGCTGATGTCATTCACTTTGAAATACACATTTGGGGAAGGAGTAGCCCAGTAATCTCTGTGACATGTGCTATAACTGTGTAATGCTGTAGTGTGATGTACTAGTTAGGTAAACATGCCAATCCCAGACATGGCAACTGTGAGACTTGGTGTGTGTGTGGGTTTGTCATTCATATCCTGTGTGGAGGTGGCTGTGATTGTATAACAACTGGACTCATTGCGGAGTGGATTTTGCAAATTTCTTATATAGCTGGCCTATTACATGTCAACATGTCCACCTTACAAGGATAACAGATGTCAAACATCAGAGAGGTTGGGTTTGACAATCCATATCCCTACATGTGACATCAAGGCCTGGCGAACAATTTAGGCAACCCTTGTATTACCCAGAGAACACTCTCAACCCATGTCTCATACACAAACACACTCGGCTAGGCAACAGCCACTGTGTTGGTAGTTCCCTGAATATTGCCCACAGATAGTAACCATGGTGTGATTGCAGCAGACTACAGAGGGCATGGCACCCTGTCCTATTCCTATAATAGGCACATAATTGCATACAGTGCTCCTTCACTGTGTTCTCCACTGGACGCCTGCAACAACTGTAGTGCCAGCAAATGTAACCCACAAAGGACATACCATGCCTTATACACATGCCCTGTATGGACAAATGTCACTGACACCAGGGAATGCCTGTATCATGCTGTCAATAGATGCAGCTTCAACCTGGTGTCCATTGCCAGTTCTCACCACATGAGGCCAGGAATGGCACATCTGATGATAATCTGTCTACACAACATGCCTCAGACACCCAAGGTACATGTCCACATGTCACAAAACATGCATGTCGGACGTCTGCACATTCCAGACACCGTCCATGTCATGGACTATAGAACACATACATGGCAAGCATTGCACAGCACTGGCCACCCACATTACTAACCCAGATGACTGAATGGTGAATACAATATTTACAAGTGTTGGTCACATATCTTTGAATTTATTACTGCTCAATATCTGAGTTGTTTGGCTTCTGCCACATACCTACAATCAACTGCATTACTAGCTGAGTTAAGTACAAACTTGCAGTGTTAAAGATTGTACTGCATTTTATTTTATTTTTCTGTGTATTTAATTGTTTCATTGGTCTGTGTCTCTCTGTAGTTATTTATTTTTCTATTTAATTTTTTCATAGAAGCCTGTGGTCTCTCTCTGTCTCTGCAGTTAGTTTCCCGCTCGCCCTACCTGTTCTTGTTCTGGTATTAATCTTGGTGGCTTTAGAATTGCCTACCCCTCCTGTAAATTTGTGTTTGAACACTCCTTCTGGGTCTATCTCATTTGCTCACTAAACCGAGTACAGTGAGATTATATTTTGACTTCAGACACTCCTACCAGTCCCATCTGCTCAGCTCTATCCCAGCTCTATTCCAGTCTAGTGTCACTACTTCATTCTACCTAATACAGAGAAAACATTTGTGAATGGCAAGCCACTTAGGTCCTTTATTTTGAATTATCTTCTGTTTCTCATTTCTCCCTTTCCACTTTCCAAAAAAAAATTTTTCTAAGCTTCTTTCCTGCCTTTCCTGTAACTAGTTTAGTCCAGATACAGATTTGCTGTATCCAAGACTGTTTGCAAGCTTCTGAACCCCAAAGCCTTTTTGTGTTGGAGGGAAGCCTTTTAGCTTATCAGTGGGAGTGGTAAGCACTAGGTAGCCTATCTACCACAAGAGTGGTTTCTGGCCCAGAAATTGTAGTTTATTTCCCATTTGGGCAGTTTTTCCATCTCTTTCAACTTTCTGGTTTAAAAGCCTGAGTTTGCGCTTGTTTCCCACCTTTCCTGTAACTAGTCTAGTTCAGATACAGATTTACTGTATCCAAGACTGTTTGCAAGCTTCTGAACCCCAAAGCCTTTTTGGTTGGAGGGAAGCCTTCTAGCTTATCAGTGGGAGTGGTAAGCACTAGGTAACCTATCTACCACAAGAGGGGTTTCTGGACCAGAAATTGTAGTTTATTGGCCATTTGGCAGTTTTTCCATCTCTTTCAACTTTCTGGTTTAAAAGCCCGCATTTGTGTTTGTTTCCCACCTTTCCTGTAACTAGTCTAGTCCAGATACAGATATGCTGTATTCAGGACTGTTTGTAAGCTTCTGAGCCCCCCCCAAGCCTTTCTGTGTTGGAGGGAAGCCTTCTAGCTTATCAGTGGGACTGGTACGCACTAGGTAGCCTATCTACCACAAGAGTGGTTTCTGGCCCAAAATTGTAGTTTATTGGCCGTTTGGGCAGTTTTTTCCATCTCTTTCAACCTTCTGGTTTAAAAGCCCATGTTTGCGCTTGTTTCCCACCTTTCCTGTAACTAGTCTAGTCCCGATACAGATTTGCTGTGTCCAGGAGTGTTTGTAAGCTTCTGAGCCCTCACAAGCCTTTCTGTGTTGGAGGGAAGCATTCTAGCTTATCAGTGGGAGTGGTAAGCACTAGGTAGCCTATCTACCACAAGATCCAGGTATAGATTGTTTGTTTTAGCACTTGAATTTGCTTATTTGTGCCCAGCACTTGTTCAAAACTTGTTAGCACTAAATAAGCTACAAATTACTACAGCACTCAATCTTCCTCTTTACCTAGAGGAAAACATTTTTGTACTTACTTTCCTCACTTGCTTAGAGAAAAAACAGCTCTTATTCTCACCTTCCTCACTTGTCTAGAGGAAAGTAGTTTTTTATTCAGACATGTCCAAGGGTCAGCTCCCAGTGTTCTCTCCTGTCTATCTGATGAATCTGGACATCTTGAGGCAATGTAGCAATTGCCTCATGTACACAGACAACCCTCTCCTCCTACCACCCAACACCACAACCTGTGAGATATGCACTTATCTAGCCAAACTGGAGGTAAAGCTCTCTCCAACCAAGACTGAACTTGACAGTCAAGAGGAGAAGTTAAACACTTGCACCACACCACACACATCACATAGTCCCACTAAACCTACACCACTCGGCTAGGCAACAACCACTATGTTGGTAGTTCCCTGCATATTGCCCACAGATAGTAACCATGGTGTGATTGCAGCAGACTACAGAGGGCACGGCACTTTGTCCCATCCCTACAATAGGCACATAATTGCATACAGTGCTCCTTACTATGTTCCCCGCTGGATGCCTGCAACAACTGTAGTGCCAGCAAATGTAACCCACAAAGGACATACCATGCCTTATACACACGCCCTGTATGGACAGATGTCACTGACACCAGGGAATGCCTGTATCATGCTGTCAATGTAGGTGCAGGGTCAACCTGGTGTCCATTGCCAGTTTTCACCACATGAGGCCAGGAATGGCACATCTGATGATAATCTGTCTACACAACATACCCCAGACACCCCGGGTACACTTCCACATGTCACAGAACATGCATGTGGGACATCTGCACATCCCAGACACCGTCCATGACACTTCCACATGTCACAGAACATGCATGTGGGACATCTGCACATCCCAGACACCGTCCATGTCATAGACTATAGAACACATACATGGCAAGCATTGCACAGCACTGGCCACCCACATTAGTAACCCAGATGACTGGATGGTGAATACAATATTTACAACTGTTAGTCAAATATCTTTGAATTTATTACTGCTCAATATCTGAGTTGTTTGGCTTCTGCTAGATACCTACAATCAACTGCATTGCTAGCTGAGTTAAGTACAAACTTGCAGTGTTAAAGATTTACTGCATTTTATTTTATTTTTCTGTGTATTTAATTGTTTCATTGGTCTGTGTCTCTCTGTAGTTATTTATTTTTCTATTTAATTGTTTCATAGAAGTCTGTGGTCTCTCTCTGTCTCTGCAGTTAGTTTCCCACCTGCCCTACCTGTTCTTGTTCTGGTATTAATCTTGGTGGCTTTAGAATTGCCCGCCCCTCCTGTAAATTTGTGTTTGAACACAACTCCTGGGTCTATCTCATTTGCTCACTCAACCGTGTACAGTGAGATTATATTTTGACTTCAAACACTCCTACAAAGATTGAACTTGACAGTCAAGAGAAGAAGGTAAATACTTGCACCACACCACACTCATCACATAGTCCCACTAAACCTACACTACCAAAATCCACACATAGAAACACAAAAACATTCGCAAAGGCTCTCAATAATAATCTGCTGAAGCAACAGAGAACTCCAAAGCAGAAACGCAAGCAACCTCCAACCCCCAACACAACCCAAATGACACATAGCCCACAGACACACTGTACCAATAAACCACAGCCCATAAAGCAAACTAGCGTACCCAACACACTAGTCATAGGTGACTCTATAGTCAGGCACACTGATGTCCCACTCACCAGGCTAAACAAGGAGAAGGTTACTGTCAGCTGCCTGTGAGGTGCCCACGCACTCAGGTCACTCCACAACAAGTACAAATATGACTCTGTCATTGTCCATGTTGGTGTGAATGACCTGAGATGTACCTCCCTGGACTACATGAGAAGAGACGTGGAAAATCTCTCCGATCTTGTAGCCCAGGCAGGTATGACCCTAGCCCTAAGTAGCATCCTGCCATCGCCCAGACGGATACCACAGTACAAGGACAAAATGATTGACTTCAGCAATTGGCTAAGCTTCTGGTGTCATTCTAAGGGAATCCAGTATCTGTGTGCCTGGGACAACATGGTCGACAGACCACAATGCTTTGCCAGAGATGGCCTGCACCTGTCACCCCTGGGATTCTGGATACTGGCTAAGGCTCTTGCCACCCCTATAGTGCCTTTTTTAGGCAAGGTTCAAATGACAAATTCACCACCATAACAGGAACAGGCAAGTAAAAAACTAAGGGTAATGCTACTCAATGCTAGAAGTCTAAATCTCAAAATGCACTCACTCGAGGCACTCCTTAAAATGGAGAATATCAATATCTGTGCAGTGACTGAGACCTGGTTCAAGGCTCTAGAGAGCACCCCTGCATTACCAGGCTATAACTCATACCACACCTTTCGGCCATATAACCTGGACCAGAACACCAAAGGCAGAGGTGTGTCCATATTCATTAAGGATATCCACACCTCCAGGCTAGTTGCGCAGCATAATGCATTCGAGGTTATCCAAGTGCAACTAACTCTGGGTAAAACTGCAATCCAAACTGTAGCTTGCTACAGATCCCCCACCTTGCCCCAGGATTCCCACTCCTCTTTTCTTGATATACTGGAAAATATTAGGGTTCAACCAAACATCCTAATAATGGGCAATTTCAACTACCCCACCATTAACTGGGAAAACTGCTCATGTACCAACTCCTTCACTCAACGCTTTCTGGAATTCATAAATTCCAATGCCCTGGATCAACTTATCCACACCCCACCAGGGGCAACAATATCCTACACCTAGTCATTACCAACATGAGTGACCAGTGTTCCACACCTGAAATCAACTCCTCATTGGTCAGATCCGACCATAAGCTAATTACCCTTGATATCCACATCCCGCCCCCACTCACCATTAAGGAAACCATGGTAAAAAATTTCTCCAAAGCCAACTTCATGCTTCTTAAGACAGAAGTGGCAAACTTCAGGACACCCATGCAGATGGACAATAAAGTTACAACTTCTGAATCCTACACAAATGCTCTCTATAAGCACTTACATGAGTGCATGGATCGTGCTATCCCAAACAGAGCCAAGATGCTAAAAAGGAAGCCAATCTGGTGGTCTCCTGCCATAAACAAACTCTACAACAGAAGGAAGAAACTGTTGCAAAAGAGAGTAAAATCCCATGAGTGGAGGAGGTCCCTTGTCAACCTCAGTAAGAAGCTGAGATCCCTTATAAGATCCTCCAAAGCTAGCTATGAAAACAAAATCACCACTGATTCTAATGACAGCCACAAAGCATTCTATAGCTATGTCAAGAATTTCAATGGCAACACCCATATCTGTTCTGCATGATAGCACAACAGCAAGAAAATTACAGAACCAACTGATATTGCCAAAATCCTGGCAGATAGGTTCAGTGCTAACTTTACCCCCCCCCCTCACTCCCTAAAGGCCCCATATCTATACAGGAAGAATGCAAAGTCCCTGTAATCACATCTATGCAGGTAAAAGCTGCACTCTCTAAAGCCAAAAATGCAGCATCCATGGGACCAGACAACATCCCAGGATGCATTTTACACGAACTTCAGAAAGAACTGGCTCCCCACCTAAGCACCATGTTCAATCATAGTCTCACATCAGGCTTTGTGCCCACAGAATGGCACACAGCAACAGTTATCCCACTTCACAAAGGCTGAGCCACCGCTGATCCTGGGAACTATCGCCCTATTAGCCTGACAAGCCTGGTCTGCAAGGCCATGGAAGTTATCATCATGGAACTCATAAATAAAGACATTGGTAACCTCCAAAATTTGGACCCCACCCAGTTTGGGTTTGTGAAAGGCAGATCATGCCTTCTGAACCTGATCGACTTTTTTGAGGCAGTCACCAAAGCTGTAGATGAGGGTAAGGTGGTTCACACAGCCTATCTTGACCTCGCCAAGGCTTTTGACACCATCCCCCATTCTGGAATTATAGCTAAACTCACTAAACTAGGTATAAATCCCTACATCACAAGATGGGTTGCCAACTGGCTCACTGACAGAACCCACACTGTAAAACTTGCAGACTCCAAATCTGACTTCAAACCAGTGATAAGTGGAGTACCACAGGGTTCAGTCCTAGGACCTCTCCTGTTTGGTATCTACTTCTCTGAAGTACAGGCTAACACAGAAGGCCTCTGGCTAATGAAGTTCACAGATGACTGCAAACTAGGAGGCCCTCACTGAAACAGATGCCTGGTGTCAGAGGCATGGCCTCATGCTCAATGCCAAAAAGTGTATTGTCATCCCCTTTGATAAAAACTCTGTACCCATGAACTACCACATAAACGGCAGTCTACTTAATGCCAAATGTGTGATAAGAGACTTTGGGACCCAGGTGGACAGTAGTATCTCCTTTGATAATCACATCGCCACAGTAGTCAGGAAATCCTTCTTTGTGGCACACCTCAACACAAAAGGGTTCTCATCCAGGAAAAAAGAGGTCATTGTTCCCCTCTACTCGGCACTCATTAGACCCATCATAGAGTACAATGCCCCTTTTGGAATGTACCTCACTAGACATCTGCAGCAGCTGGAAAGGTCACAGAAGTACCTCACAAAGAGGATTATTAACCTCAAACAGATGCCCTACACTGACCGTCTCAAAAAACTCCAGCTTTACTCCGTAGCATATTGCCTACTCCGAGGTGATCTCTGCCTAACATATAAAGCTATGTCAAACCCAGAGCTGTTGGACATGCTACACCTTAAGAAATCTCAATTCCTCTGAGTTACATGCTCTAGGAACCTAAACCTTGTCACCACAATAAACAGGACATGTCTGGAGGGATAGATTCCTGTCCCAGAGACTTCCTATACTCTGGAACAAGCTACCCATCTATGTCAAGTTCCTCATTAGCACTCTTCAAGAAAAACCTTAATGAGTGGATAGGAAATAGGAAATACACCCCAGGGATCACTTCTTTGGCTCTGCTCAGCGGGGGCACAGGAAATTAACTTTCTTGGGTGGCGTAAGCCAGGGAACCTTGTTGGCTAGGCTTATGTAGGCCCATGGGCCGATAGCCTAGTACCTACCTATGAACCTATAATACCCACCTGTGTGGGTCAATCCAGACACTACACCCCTGAGCTACACTGCAGACCATTTCATGTGGCCTGATGCCAAGTTATACCCTTTACCTAGCCTTGTACAGCCTTCTGGCACAGTCAACCACTACACACCTGTGAAGCAATGCACCCATGCATGCCAGTACCATCAACCTGCATCTGTGTGTGGAGTATAATGATTTAGTCACCATTCACACTCCCTACACCTCCCCTTGGCCTACTGAAGCATGCCTTCTAATGTCAGACACCTTGACATACCCTTTGCCTATATATCATCCTGATAACCCCTGTGGTGCATGTGATACCTGCGTATTACTTTATTGTGGCAAACTAGCTAGTTAGGAAGTCAAATCCTGACCCTGCCAACTGTGATAATGTGTGTGAGTCCCTGAGAGAGTGTGGCGTGTCGACATTGACACATGCTCATGTGGACAGGCATGTGTACTACACATGCCTTATCCCTCCTTTATCACTGTTGCAGATGTCACTCATCATCAAATATACCTTTGGACAGCTCCCCAACATGTAAGCTGTGTGGCGCATGCAATACCTGCATCGACATGTGATAGCAACACATAGTCAGGCAGGGGTTTGAAACCCTATACTGGTAAGTGTGTGACACAAACATGCTTAGGTTTTACGCTATCACCCCCTCCCTGTCTTACTTTGTCTCTGTCTGTCTCTCTCACTCCCTCTCTGGTGGATATGGAGAAGTACACCTGCTTTGCTTAGGCAGCAGCTTGTGTTTTGTAAGTGATGCTCATGATCAGCTGATGGCCTCTGCATGAATTGCAGTCCCCCACTAGCTGATTGCATGTGGAACACCTGTGGTAACATTCCCATAGCCAATTGCAAGGAAACACACTCCTATAACAAGGAACATCATATGGGCGTTGGCCCTTTTCATTCACTGTGAGCAGGACCTCATGGCAGTGTTTGGCAAACAGCATCACAGATGGTAGTGGGATATACCTCTAACAACATACACTGTGGAGACAGGCCAACAAACAGGAGGGGGATGTTCCAGATATGACAACAGAATGTAAGTGTTGCTCTTCTGCATTTGGAGTAATGTTGGTTTAAAATGGTTTGTGTGGCTATGACTGGTCTACATGATTAATACCTGTCATGACAGTGTTATGTGTTTGAGGAAACTCCCACCTGTAGGGTTATCTGCAGACCAGCCAGTGTTTGGAGTCTTATGTTTCTTGTGTTACCCACAGACCACCTATCTTAGAACTGCAGAAGCATAGTCTGAGGATTGCAGTCAGTACATGGTGACAGCCATGAGAGTTACTGGCTTCATATCCCTCATAGGACATATGTCACAGCAAACCTGTTATAACAGTAAATGTATGAGGGTATTACAGCAACATGCCAATATTGGCCCAGTGTTTGTGGCTCCAGCCACAAGTCTGTCAACCTTTCTGCATATGTCATGCAGTAAGAAGTGCATATGGTTCTGTACACCATTATTTATTGACATCATACCTGATAACAAGCCAGTCAGATATCAGACTGCTAGACATGTTATGTATAGTAGGGGTTATTTCTGAGGACATAACCTGGGCATTCTCTGGTTGTGTGTACAGTAGTGGGGTCTGTGTACTTATGGTGATTGTCGACAGTATGTGTATTGTGAATACATACCTTGGCCTGTGTACAGACTGTGGTAGATGTCATTGTTCTTGGTCCTGTTCTATCTGATGTTACATGCTGCTCCAGTGTATGGTACCCTATTGGCTCACATGTTTGTAAGGCCAAACACACACGTGTCCCATAGCACAGACATGCATTGGACCACACTATGTCATGACCCAGTATATGTAGGGTTAGTGTGTGAGTGGCACATATGAGGATGGTGTTGATCAGACAATCCATATAGTATAATATTAAGCTTGTGTACAATATGTGGCTGCGGCTGTGTTCACATTGGTTATGTGTATGCACTTTCACACAGGTGTCTGTTACTCTGTTTTGTGACATGCCTGTAAAGCCTGCTATATTTGCAAGTACATGTGTATTCCCCCATACAAAATGTAGGCCAGTGTTGTGGTAGTTTGTCTGTCATTTGCACAGTGCTTTGTTACATTCCTAGCAGCTTAGTGTAATTACCCAGTGTGATGTTATGCCCAGATATTTGCAAGAAGTACTGCTGCCGGCCCACCACAACTGTTGTGTATTTCTGACAAAGCAGTGGGATGCTGTACATATGTATGTCACTAACTACTGGGTAATATGTGGCCATGTGACCTCTGCACCACCAGCCATTACGTGTCAGGACAGACAGGAGTGTGTGAATGCATAAACTCTGCGGGCATATGTAGTCCAGTATTTACATGATATACCCATATACATGGCTGTTAACATCCATATTGTCAGGCTTGGTCCACATGTCTCGCATTAAGGGGATCTGTGTATACCTCTGAACTGACCAGATAGTGCCAGACAGTCCGCATATATTGGTCATATCTCTGCTGTAGTCCACAGGATCATTACTGTGCTATCAGTAGTACTGTACTAAGATGTCCTTAGGACGTCTGTCAGTAACCAATGGCGTACATGTCAATAGCAGATGTGACCTTCCACACACAACACATCTGTTAAGACAACCCCTGTTACAGTAGCAACAGTCTACATATATACCTGCAATATATACATGACATCCCCTTGCACTAAGAGGTTGAGACTATTGGTGCTGAGGTAGGACTCCACTCCATATGGTAAACACATTGTATATATATATATATATATATATATATATATATATATATATATATATATATATATATATGTCCAGACACAGCAGCCATAGATACCACACTATCCTGTGCACTGCCACCAACCACCAACTGTCCCTCTGCTATGGCCATTGATGGTGGGGTATTTATAGGCACTGTGACTGTGTGCAGGGATGGGGTGGATAACAGGGGGAGGTCAAACAATGGCGCAGTTTCAGCCTCTGACAACCCCGCCTGTGCCTCAACAAATCTATCATCATTTTCAGTGTCTGTATGGACACCAACATCAGATTGCATGCAGGAGGGACCCTGACCCACCTCGCCACCTGTAAGGGGAAAACAAGAAACGCACTTTAAAACCTGTATGGCATTGCTTAACAGTACACACATATACACACACACATACACACACACACACATACACACACACACACACACACACACACACACACACACACACACACACACACACACACACACACACACACACACACACACACACACACACACACACACACACACACACACACACACACACACACACACACACACACACACACACACACACACCCTGACATTCCACCATACTATCTACCTGTCCCTGAGTTTACAGACTGTCCCAAGTTTATTCACGTACGTTCCCCATCCTGCATCACATTTGGAAACATACACTCATTAATACCAATCATTAAAGTATCATTCCTCTAATTGCCTAGACAAATGATCACAAAACATGACCTGTTACTCAATTATCTCTTTGACTTGATTGGAGTAGGTTTTACAAGGACTCATTGCTGTCATCCAGTATTCACCCTGGGTATGTCCAGATATCGTGAGCATGGCCCCCATTTGTTAGGGGCTACTACCGTCACTCAATAATGTCACACATTGGAGTGTCATACATAACTATTGCTCAGTAGATGCAAGATATGTTGCTCAATCAACTTATTATGTGGACAACAGTAATATATGGATACACTCCCTGGTATTGTCTAGTAATTGCCCAATGCATCTGTAGTGCTGCATAGGTGGGTAGTCTTTCACCTTTCTGCTGATTGCAATTTTAATAGTATACCTGGTGTCTAGTTCCCTCCCAATGCATGTTCCATGTTACAGACCTTATTATACTATCAGCTGTCCTGAGATTACATATCAAACAAGTATTCCTGATGTCTCATGTGTGAGTCCGTGTCCATGTACTGCACAATTCCAAAGGGAAGTACTGCTGTATGAACAACCCCACAATCACACATGTGCATACATGGACACCCACACAAACACACACACATACACACACACACACATCTTACATGCATCAACCCCCTCCACTCCACCAGATTGCACTTACAGACAAAATACCCCCCCCACACACACACACACACACCTACAGGTGGGGTTACGCAAAGATAGTACACACAGAACTCCCATTACCCATCTGTCAACATGCATAACATATGGTACTCAACAGCAAATCCATGCTAGCAACAGTATACATGAATGTGATGCATGGGCTGTGTTAGTTGGTGATGCCCCTTCCCCTGGAAAATACTGCATCCATGTACACAGTATTGCTGTGCACCTGTTCTGAACCCTGCCATGTACTGTGCACCATACCTCACAGGTATACAAACCATTGCTGAATGTGTATTACTGTGTCAGTTATGTCTGCTCTAATGCTCACAGCCCCTATGTGTTTGTCCAACACATACCTGGGATGATATGTGGACAGATGTCACTTGTGAATGCCTGATGTCTGACTTACATATGTCATCATCAGCAGTGCAAGTATGACCAATACGATACTATTCCACTGACAACCATCAAACCTTACTGTGGCTATGGGAAGTGTACACACCCTTATTGATATGACGCCCCCTTCCTTGATATGCCATGGGACAACATTACTGCATATGTTAACATTACATGAGCCTGATATGTGACATATGTCCTGTACAATCAAATGCAGTGTCTAACAAATGTGTTAGTTGTGCTGATGCTGACTGAGATGCATGCACTTTGTGAGTGCATATGTGTGCATGCCCTTATCATGATGGTTTGTTGCACCTACTGTTATGTGTACTACAGAAGTCACTATTCCTGGCAGGGGTATACTAGCATGGGCCATCTGCATTTGCCAGTATATGGGCAGTCTGCCCTACAGATGTCCCCCAACTCTGCATGATTGCAAGGTCAACTCATGTGCACATCCCTTGGAGTTCACACACTGCTGTCACTATTGCTGTGGAGTCAGGGTTATATCTGCCATAGTTCCTGACCCTGACTGTGTGCAGATACAGCCATTCATAGCATCCTTTGGATCCCTGCTGCAGTGCACTGGTGTGTCATGATGACACCCCCTCCCCACCTTCAGCCTTTTTGCAGATGTTTGACAACTATGGCCTACACATGTGTGTCAGTTTGCAGTGTCCCAAACACTGAACACCACGTGTAACACCCTAGTCCCAGCTAATGAATGGCAAACATACAGGTGTACACTGGCACCAGCACAGTACAGATGGGGATGGTGGGCCTGAGGTGGGGTGAGGTGTTGGTTGTGCAGCACATGCATCTTACATGATACTGTCTGTAGGTTTCCAATGTGGTCATGGTACACCAGTACACATTGCAACGCATGACTTTTGGGGACCTCCTCTGTTATGCATACACTACCTGTAGAGAGACCTGGCTGATGTTTACTCTGGTAAAACTGTCACATCTGATTACACTAACCCATAGGCCACACGTTTGCAGAATCCAGGCAATTGCTGACATAGGTACTGCACAGCCAGTACTTGCTCGACATTCCTGCAACCCCCAAAGAGTTGTGGCATGTTACTAGGCAGACAGTTTGCTACATGTGACATCATCTGTCTTGGATGGCCATCTGTTTATTTTCTACATCATTCCTGTCCCATACATCCTTGCCACATAAATGACTGTCTGCACTGCTTGCCATGGTATATGCAATGGTGAGGTATGGCTACATGTCCAGCTCATGGGTGCTACCCATTGGGTATGGGGCCCACGCCATGTCATGTAAGATGTGTGCAAGCCATGGTTGCCTCTGTTGCAGGGTAGTGTGCACATTTGATGACCAAATGTCTTAAACAACAGACCAATACTTGGGGTGATGCTGGGGAGGTGTACTTGTTGGAAGGTGCATTTCCATGATAAATGCATGCAGTCAGTACTTCAACAGCTGTTTTCACTATATTTTATCTGGAGTGTGTGCACACATATGCTTCCAGTGTTTGTGAAGGTATGTATTCCCCATATTTGCTGCCCTAACCTACGATTCCATATTACACACTCATTGTTCATGTTGGGACCACATTGCAGGTTTTAAGGGTTGTGGACTGCAGTATTATGATATGTTGTAGTGTAGATCTGTAACAGTTGCCATTGTAATACTGGTATATACACTGTTGTAGCACTGTATAAGGGTGATGTTTCACACATGTCCCTACTGTAGGCCATTTGTCCCACCATTATGTTCATCTCTGTGGACACATTTTGCAATGACAGGATGTTAGTTATATTGCAGGAGTCTGACATACCCTTCAGCTAGACAATCATGGTCACCACTGTGATGCAGTGCAGTTAACAGCAACAATACCTGAACATGTACGGCATGCATTATGGGTAGGTGTCTTAAATATGTAGATGGAATATACCATGGCCATAACATGACCGGTGTATTGGCAAGCCTGAACAAAAAACATATTCACCAGCTACAGACTGCTGCCTTGGAGTTATACCAGAGGGACCTACATAAGTGTGTGAGAGATGTGATGTCAGTAGCCACAGCTGTGGCATTGGTACAGGGTGAGTGCAGCATTACAGTACATCAACAGTACAAGTCCACAATACTACAGCTTATGCACTTCTGTTTATTACTACTACACAGCAACAGACTATATATATGTCATCTCACATATGCATGCGCTACCTGTACAGATGTGGATGGATACGCAACAGTGGTCTACTAATGTGCCCTGTGGCCTTACCTGCACGCTCATCTGCCAGTGTGTGGGTAGCACCCCCTGCTACTATACTGTCTGCCAGTTATTGTGTGTGCAGGTGGGCAGCCTCTCAAGGAGCTCATCAACACGTGTCAGGGGAGGATAGATGGTATGACCCCTCCTGTTGCGAGGTGATCCCCCCGGACTTTAGCAGCACACCAACGGGCATTGCAAAGTAGGTCAGTGCAATAATGCCAGACCTGCTCATAACTGTGGTTATGCAGGCCGACATCACTGATCCTGTGGACAAGATCGTTCCACAGGGTGGTCCACTCCTGCTGCTCATGGGCTGTTCTACCAAACAACACCTGGCAGTGCTGTACCAGGTGTGTGATGATGACATCATTTCGTCCGCTGAATAGACAGGGAGTCTGCCATGTGACATCTTGCCTGAAAGACATAAAGATGGAAACAGGTCTGAGCAACTCATACAGCAAGGTTACAATAGTTTTTAATACACATCTCTGTCTCCCCCTACCATATCTGCAACAACAATCTGATCACACAACTCAATAGGTATGGCTACAGCATAGCTACCATTGGGACATATATCATATTGTACCACACTTTGTGCTATGTGTTTGTAGCCATGTTCCCTGTGGGGACACTATCATTGCTGTCCTGTTACAGACAATGTCACCTGCATGCCATTGTAAGGACCACTATAGTTCCATATATGCATGTGGTCTGTTTGCTATGTGATTGCTGCACATCTGTTGTTATGTGTTATTGGGGATATCTATGCATGCTGTTGGACATGATCCGGGAATGTGTGGACTATTACTACCCACATATGTTCTAGAATCACCACTCCCACCTCATCTGGCCATGTTACCAGGCCACATCACATTAGGGACCCACCCTGGGGCCTCCTCATCTGCTGGTCCTGCACTACCTTCAGGTGGAACCACCTCAGGGGATGGTGTTCCCCCAGGACCACACACAGACATGATCCTGTCACCCAAGGTCAGGTCCAGGGTCTGGTGCATAGGGAGCTCTAAAGAAACTTGGGGGATGTGCTACAGCACCTTAAGGCCCTCAGTACTCACAGGGTCCACATGCTCATGCTGCTTAGCCTCCATCCCAGGCACCTCCAGGGCCCTGAAGCTGATGTTGTGACTGGCAATGGGTGGGGGCCTTGTTCCCATTGTTTCCATATGGGGGCTCATGGGGCTTCCACATCGCAGATGACACTCACCATCCAGGGAGTTTACAAACCACATGTGTCATATACCGCCCCTGTAGGCTGTCTTCTCAATCTACCAACCCAACACACCTCCACAGATATACCTGCTATCCTTTCCCAAATTCGCAATCCCACCTTCACAGACAAGGGCAATGTGGTCCCAACAAGGGGTTCACACGTGACATAACCATCCATGTTGCACACACTTACTGCTGTATATCTATGTGTGTATTGATATGTGTGATGTTCCCTCACACATAGCATGCAGCACTGTGATGCAAAACTATGATATGTATGTGTGTGTGTTTGTATACATGTAGACATACATATATATATATATATATATATATATATATATATATATGTGTGTGTGTGTGTGTGTGTGTGTGTGTGTGTAGATATATATTATGAGTTGTATATATGTATATATATATATATATATATATATATATATATATATATATATATATATATATGTATATATATATATATATATATATACATACATGCATATAGGTGTCTATATAGCGGTTGATATATATATATATATATATATATATATATATATATATATATATATATATATATATATGTGTGTATATAGATAGACACACACACACACACACATATATACATACACATATATACATACACGCACACACACATATATATATATATATATATATATATATATATATATGGGGTACATTCAGACATCAGGTCTACACTCTCTAACTCGCCTTCCTGCACAGCTGCACTGTTCTGCCTTGCTACAACACAGACAGGTGCCACATGTGGACACAGCCTAACATTAGGGGTTATATATAGGGACAGATTGCAGGTAAGCCTATTACACACCTATGGCATTTCAACATGCTACATTACACATTAACATGAGTGTCCTGCAAGTGATGGCTCTGGAACCCATGTGTCCATCATAATGGCCTTACTTTCACCACCAGCTATTGGCCACGGTAATATATGTTTTCCATTACACAATACACATTATGATGGCTAACATCTTGTTAGTCAGTGCTGCTCTGCACAGTTGACGGCGGGTATGGCCCACTATCCACAGGGACAGACACCATTGTCCATAGCAGTTGTTCATCTGGACATCATTACAACAACACCTGATGGCACATATAAATCATTCCATATCATCTATCCCATTATTATGGACCAAGTACTACAGTCAATTACATGCATATATACTTCACATACCTGTTGAGGGAATGATGTCTGCTCTGAATAGCTTGCCGGATGTTTTCTTTTGTGTTTTTTTTTTTTTTGCTTTGCCTTTGTCTTTGTCTTTAGATTTCTTTCTCTCTCTCTCCCTCTCTCTCTCTCTCTCTCTCATTCTCTCTCCAGTAAATTGATTGAGCTGCTTTGAATAGATTGCAGCATGGATTTTGTAGGTGATGCACATGATCAGGTGATGGTCTCTGCACCAATCAGTGGCCTCCACTTGCTACCTGCATGCAGCATGCTGTGTAGTACTTCCATTTACCACTGTCATGGCAACCCACTAATATAAATCCCTACATCATGTGGGTGTAGTCCCTTTACCTTTCCTGTATGGTGGACATCCTTCCTTTGTGTGGACAGCAGTGTTACAGACAGCAGGTAGCAATACCTCTTACAAGAAGACTTGTAGACTCAGGCCAGCTACATATTTGTATTAGGTTCCAGAACTACAGACAGAGTGTGAGTAGTGTTGTTATATGCATTGTATAGCACCAGTGTTACAGGGTTTGTGTCTACATACTAGTTTAGCATGGAATGCAGTCTGTCTGCATAACTCCCAACTATGGGCCTATCCACATGATGGCCAGAGGTGTGCCTGTTATGTTTTGTCTGTCCACCACACAGGTCTTGTGTCAGATATATCACTGGCAGTGGGTGTGTTGAGTGTTATCAGTACATGGCTGCATCCATTTGTGTTTCTGACTTCATATTCCTGACTAAGGGTATGTTGCAGACTATCCTGTAACACCAGCAACTTGATCAGTGTATGACAACACTATTTCACATACAGGTCTGTGTTCTGGCTTCTGTCCTCCACCTACATACCAGGCTTTGTCCATATGATATGCAGTAAGGGGTTGTTATGTAGTGGCCTGTGATTATGTCATGCTACCATTCCTGCTATCATTCCAATACTGTTGTGGTCCCCACAAATATTGTGGGGCAGGGTCCATATATATGTGGGCTTCAGCTGCACAAAACATTTGTGCCCTTCTGCAGTCCAGAGGTCAGTGTATGTTATAGTGTTATATGCCCCTATATGTCTATCTGTGGGGGAGGGGTATACACCATATATTACCTAGGCTGTTACAACATATGAGGGATATCGGTTGGAATCCGCCTTAAGGTATATTGCTGTACATTACCATACATTTCTCCTTGGGAACATTGCTGGCCTACTGCTTACTGTCATACAGACTGTTCTGTTTGTCAGTGTGATTGTGATGTTTTCAAGTTATGCATTGTTATGTAACAGATATATCCCACTATATCAACTTAAGTCTTTTCCCCCTAAGGATTGGGTACAGAGTGTAGTTATCGGCTGTTGGACTATACATCTGCATTACTTACTGTTGATGGATTGTTATCCTGTGGCCCAGTCTGTCTTTACTGTTGTACTACTTGAAGGCCTTGGCCTGGACAGTAACACGTTATGCTTTCAGATTACTTTATTAAATGATCTGCTTGAGAGTTGCATTAATCTGTTTGTATGTATTTCAAAGTCTAAACAGCTATATGACATGGCATATACAACTGTAATAGTACACAAATAAACATTTCTTATGTATGCAAACCTGTGTGTGGTGTCATATCTTTTGACTTTTCTGTGGCTATATGTTTCAGGCAACAATTGTCTTTTGTATGGGTGACTCATACACTGTCTATTTGATAAGGTGGCAACTGTAGGAATACTGGCTGTTCAGTATGGTGTGCACCCTCTAAATATGTATCTTCCTATACATATCTATGGGTGTGTGTGTATGTGTAGTTACATTTATATCTATATATGTGTATATATATATATATATATATATATATATATATATATATATATATATATATATATATATATATATATATATATATATATATATATATATCTGCATATATATGTGTGTGTAAATGTATCTTTGGAATGTTTATTGCTTCCACATTTTACATTCCCTATGGTAGCCAGACTATACTGCATGATATGTTATTGATACCATCCTGACATCATACAGATGATATGGATTACTGTTAACGACTTGTGCCCATGTTGTATCGGGTCCTGGGTATGGGACTTGCAACAGTTGGTTTTGTATTGCAGGGCAGATCTGTTTCACTCTGGTGTAGGGGGTAATATCAATACTTACAAGACATATTTAGCTTGGGCCCCCTCACCCCCATTAACGATGCCTTTGGTCATATATGTATTTGTTATGTTTTCTTATATATATATATATATATATATATATATATATATATATATATATATATATATATATATATATATATATATATATATATATATATATATATATATATATATATATATATATATATATATATATATATGCGCACACACACACACACACACACACACACACACACACACACACACACACACACACACACACACACACACACACACACACATACACACACACATACACACACACATACACACACACATATATATATATATATATATCTGCTTACATATATATATATATATATATATAGACTATATATGTAGACATATATATCTTTAGATGTATGCATATGTATATGTATATGTATATATATATATATATATATATATATATATATATATATATATCTATATATATATAGGTATAAATAGATATATACACACACACACACACACACACACACACATCTACATGTATAACTACATTTCCTGTACTGTTGAATGACTGTGCTGGATGATATGTTTGTGAAAACATCAGGGTTATGTATATCTGATATGGCTTAGTGGTCAATCACTTTGGCTATGGTGTGTGTGGTCCTGGGTTTGAGCCTTGCAGAGGCTGTTTATTTTGTTGCTGGGCAGAACAAGGGCCATTGGATACAGGGTGATTAAGGCACTTTGAAGCAGTTGCATGTGGGTTTGCACAGAGGTAAGCACTGCTAACTTCCGGTTACAGTTTCTTATACTGATTTAGCTTCTCAATTGCTTAACCTGTGCAGGCATTGCTTACCCAGCACAAACAACCTTAAACCTGCTGCTTAAAAGTGCTTACTCCCGCATACCCCTGTGCTAATTTCTTTAAAAGAAATGAAAAAAGGGTTGATAGGAAAGTGGTGAAAAAAGGGCACAAATAGAGAAAGACTGTAGGGAAAATAGCTACAGATGTGCAGGACAGGTGTAGGGAAGGTCCATAGCTGCCCGTTTCTTCTACAGCAACAACTGTGCATATAAACTGATTTGGAAGTAGATTTGGACACTCATTCCCCTGAGAGAGGGGTGAGGACAACAATAATATGTTGTGAAGCCAATTAGACCAGATTACATGTGTCCCATGGACACATGTGTGAAATGGAAAGCTATGTATGGGGAGAGATTTTTGGGGGGGAGCAGATTGCCCTTTTTTTCAGGTGAGAGTGAGATGTTGGGGAGGGCTAGTAGGTATATTTGGGGAGGTAGGTTGGGTAGGATAACAGACAAGACAGACAAGACAGCATACAGGGAAGGTATATGACAAATGTTGGGGGTAAACACCTTGGATGGGGAGGGGTGTTTGGAAATCAGAAGCCCATGAGACCCCTAGTGGAAACAGTGGGACTGAGGTCCCCACCCATGGGCAGTCACCACTGCACCTTCACGGCCCCGAAGGTGGCTGTGCTGGGGGCTGAGTAGGAGGGCCCGGCTGACCCTTTTGTTGCAACACGCAACCCTCAAGCTGGCTCATAGGTTCATAGGTAGGTACTAGGCTATCTGCCCAAGGGCATTTATAAGCCTAGCCAGAGTGTGTCAGCTTTTGCCACCCCATTGATTAATTAACTGAGCCTCTGTCAAGAAGAGCCAATGAGGTGATCCCAGGGGTGTATTTTCTGTTACCCATCCACTCAACAAGGTTTCTCTTGAAGAGTGTTAGTGATGGGCTCTGCCTAATGTAGTTAGGACTTTTGTTCCAAAGCATGGGGAGTCTCTGTGACAGGAATCTATCCCTCCAGCATGTTCTATTTATTGTTGTGGTGAGGTTTAGCTCACTAGAGTGAGTGGCTCACAGTGACTTGGATTTCTTTAGGTGGAGCATGTCCATCAATTCTGAGTTGGACATGGCTTTGTAAGTCAGGCAGAGATCACCTTTGAGTAAGTGATATGCCACTGAGTACAGCCAGAGTTTTTCCAGTCAGGCTGCATAGGACATATGTTTGAGGCCAGTAATCCTCTTGGTGAGGTATTTTTGTGGTTTTTCCAGCTGTTGGAAGTGTCTTGTGAGGTACATCCCAAATGGGGCATTGTACTATATGATGGGTCTGATGAGTGATGAGTAGAGGGGCACTACAACCTCTTTATTTTTAGATGCAAACCCTTTAGTAATTAGATGGGATACATAGAAGGATTTCCTAACTACTTTGGAAATATGATTGTCAAAGGAAAGATTACTATCTACCTGGGTCCCCAGATCTCTTATTACCTCTTCTGTATTAAGGGGGCTGCCACCTATGTGGTAATTCATGGGTGTTTTGTTTTTCCCAAACAGGATGACTATGCATTTTTTGGCATTTAGCTTGAGACCATGACTTTGACACCAGGTGTCCGTCTCAGTAAGGCCCTTTTGGAGAATGTCTGTGTCAGCCGGAGAGTCAATTATGGTTCCCAGTTTGCAGTCATCAGAGACCTTGGTTAGCCATAGTCTTCTTGTATTTGCCTGTACTTCTGAGATGTATATTCTGAACAGTAGGGGTCCCAGGGCCGAGCCTTGTGGGACACCACTTCTGACTGGTTTAGAGTCGGACCTGGAGCCCGCTATTCTTACCGTGTGAGTTCTGTCTGTAAACCAGTTGGCAACCCATCTCATGACATAGGGGTTTATGTTCAGGATGGTGAGTTTTTCTATAATTCCCGTGTGGGGAATGGTGTCAAAAGCCTTGGCGAGGTCAAGGTAGGCTGTGTGAACCACCTTCCCCTCATCTATGATGACTGTCTCAAAGAAGTCAACCAGGTTTAGTAAGCATGATCTGCCCTTAACAAAGCCAAACTGGGTTGGGTCAAGTGTTTGGAGATTCCCAATGTCTTTGTTAATGAGTTCCATGATGATGCGCTCCATAGCCTTGCAGACCAGGCTAGTCAGGCTTATGGGGTGATAGTTACCAGAGTCAGTTGTGGTCTCTCCTTTGTGGAGCGGAATAACTGTTGCTGTGTGCCATTCAATGGGCATGCAGCCTGTGGAGAGGCTGAGGTTGAACAGTGTGTTTAGGTGAGGGGTTAGTGGGTTCTATAGTTCTTGCAAGACACAGCCTGGGACACCATCTGGCCCCATTGACACTGTGCTCTTGGCTTTTGAAAGGGCTGTTTTCACCTGTGCATCTGTAATTTCCTGACACTACACTTTTCCGGTATTGTTATGGGCCCTTTTGGGGGTGAGAGGGGGGTGTGAAGCTTGCACTGAATCTATCTGCCAGGATGTTGGCAATATCAGTAGGTTCAGTATATTTTGTGCTATTCTATACTAGCTCAGAGCATATCTGCAAGTTGCCACTTAGATTCTTGACATAGCTAAAGAAGGTGTTGTGGTTATCTTTCGAATCCTTGGCTATTTTACTTTTGAAGTTAGCCTTGGATGATTTTATGAGGGACCTTAGTTTCTTACTGATACTGATCAGGGATGTCTTTCCTTCTTGGGATTTGCTTTTTTTTCTGAACTAGTTTCCTCCTTCTATTGTATAGCCTGTTTATGGCAGGGGTCCACCAGACTGGTTTCCCTCTCTTAGGGGAGTGAGTCTTGGTCTTGCTAGGGATGGCACAATCCATGCATCCTTGTAGGTGCTCATAGAGTGCATTTGTAAAGGTTCCTGCATCTTGGATACTGTTATCCTTTAGCGTGATGGCTGTGAAACTTACCACCTCTGTCTTAAGTAAGGTGAAGTTTGCTATAGAAAAGGTTTTCATGGTGGTTTCCTTGGTTGGAGGTGGTGGTGTGGACATCCAGAGTGATTAGTTTATTGTCTGATCTAACCAGTGATTGGTTGACCTCCGATGTGGAACACCTGTCGCCCATGTTGGTGATGACCAGGACCAATATGTTTTCACCTCTGGTAGGGGAGTTTACCAGCCAATCCAGGGCATTTGAGTTGATAAATTCCAGGAAGCGCTGGACCTGGGAGTTTGTACTTGAGTAGTTTTCCCAGTTAATGGTATGGTAATTGAAATCACCCAATATCAGGGTATTCGGTAGGACCTTCATGTTTTCCAGTGTCTCCAGAAAGGCAGAGTGGTGGTCCTGGGTCATGGAGGGTGATCTGTAGCAGGCCACAATTTGCATTGCAGATTTGCCTGATGTTAGTTGCACATGGATGATCTCAGAGGTATTTTGCTGTGCCTCTAACCTGGAGGTGTAGGTATCCTTGATGAATATGGATACACCCCCTCCTTTTGTGTTTTGGTCCATGTTCTGTGGCCAAAATGTGTGGTATGAGTTGTAGCCTGGTAGTGCTGGGGTGCTCTGTGGAGCCTTGAGCCAGGTTTCAGTTACTGCACAGATGTCGATGTTCTCCATACTGAGGAGTGCTTTGAATGTGTGCATTTTAAGATTTAAACTCCTGGCGTTGAGTAGCATAACCCTCATTTTTTATTTGCGCTGTTTACGGAGGTGGGTTTGACTTTTAAGCCTAGCCTAAAAAAGGCACTATGGGGGCAGCAAGAGCCTTGGCCAGTATTCAAAAACCTAGGGGTGATAGGTGCAAGCCATCTCTTGTGAAGCAATGAGGCTGGTCGAGCATGTCATCCCAGGCTGACAGACACTGGATCCCCTTTGAATGACAAAAGAAGCTTAGCCAATTGTTGAAATTGATGCTTTTTTCTTTATACTGCAGTATCATTCTTGGTGAGGGCAAGATGCTACTCAGGGTCACGGTCATACCCGCCTGGGCTACATGATCAGAGAGCTCTTCCATGTCTCTTTTCATGTAGTCCAGGGAGGTACGTCTCAGGTCATTCACACCAACATGAACAATGACAGAGTCATATTTGTATTTATTCTGGAGTGACCTGAGTACTTGTGTTATGTGGCGGATTCTGGCTCTCGACAGGCAGCTAACAGTAACCATCTCCTTGTCCAACCTAGTGAGTGGGACGTCAGTGTGCCTGACTACAGAGTCGCATATTACTAGTGTGTTAGGTATGTTATTTCGCCTTAAGGGCTGTGATTGTGCGGCACACTGATTTTGTGTTTTATGTGTTGTCTGGTCTGTGATGGGAGGTGCAGGTTTTTTGGGTGTCTGCTTTGCAGGTCTCTGATGCTTTTGCAGGTTTTTATTTAGAGCTTCCGAGTATGATTTCGTGCATTTATGTGTGCTTTTTGCCAGTGCTGGTTTAGTATGTCTATGTGAGGCTGGAGGTGTGGTGCAACTGTTAATCTTCGCCTCATGACTGCCTGCGCCAGTCTTGGGTGGAGAGAACTTAGCCTCCAGTTTAGCTATATAATTGCATCTCTTGTACATGTTAATGTTTTGTGGTAGGAGGAGAGGGATGTCTGTGTACATGAAGCAGTTGTAACATTGCCTCAGGATACCCAGGTTCACCAGCTGGACTGGAGAGTATACCTGAAATTGCCCTTTGGTCATGCCTGATCAAGTGTCGGGGTATATCAGTGCTTGCTATTAGGTCTGAGCATGTGCTGGACTGTAGAATGCTTTTTAAGTGCTTAGGTTGAGAGTTAGACTACTTTCAAGGGAAAAACTGAAGAGGAGACTTTGTGGAGCCAGGAATAATTTAGCCCTAGCTAACTGGCACTGCTTGGATGTGTAAAACTGTGCAAATGTGGTTTTTACAACAGAGAAATGAAAGAGATAGAAATTAGCCCAAAATGGCCTATAAACTACTAACTTCTGGGCTGGAACCACTCTTCCAGGGACAGATGGCTGCTCAAATCTCCCTCTCTCACAGGTGAACAGAGAAACCTCCTTCTATCCAAGTGAGGTATGGGCAACTCAGAAACTTGTAATGCAGCCCTGAATTCAGCACTAGCCTGAAAACTGGACTATACTAGCTTAGAAAGGTGGGAAACAAGGAACGTTTTTTTGAAAAGATAAGGCAAAAACAGTAACAAAAATACACTTAAAACAGCTTTAAACGACTACAAACAGTAACAAATACACTTAAAACAGCTTTAGATGACTACAAGCAATCAGAAAAGGCTTTTAAACAAATTACCCAATTAACCAGTAAAAAAATCTCAAAACTGAGCCCTGCTCCTGTAGTCTTCAATCAGACAAGTTCTAACTGCACACTCCTGCCACTGGGGTACAAGGGAACCTTCTCCAAAATAGAAGGCCTGGATTAGTGCTCAAGTTATACAAACAAAGCTAGATTCAGCAGACTTGAATCTAGTTTATGTGACAGCAAACAAGGCACACCAGTTTCAGTAAGAAACAGTTCAAATATGCAGGCACTATAAGCCTCTAACCAGAAATTCCCAGCTCAGAAGGGCAGAGTCCAGCCTCTCCTCCCACAAGAGTGCAGACCACAAACCTTCTTAATGTAAAACAACTGGTCTGAAGCCCAAGTGCTTAAACCAAAAGACTTAGAATGATAGCTACACTTTAGTCAGGTTACTACCAAGCAGTAATAACTACAATTGAATACTTTTAAGAAGGCCTGGATTAGTGCTCAAGTTATACAAACAAAGCTAAATGCAGCAAACTTGGATCTAGTCTATGCTACAGCAAACAAGGTGCACCAATTTCAGTAAGAAACAGTTCAAATATACAGGCACTATAAGCCTTTAACCAGAAATTCCCAGCTCAGAAGGGCAGAGTCCAGCCTCTCCTCCTACAAGAGTGCAGACCACAAACCTTCTTAATGTAAAATAACTGGCCTGAAGCCCAAGTGCTTAAACCAGAACTAATACACTTTTAGAATAACAGACACTGAGCCTTCAATCAGCAGTTCCTAACTTAGAAGGATGTAAGCTACCTGTCCTGCCACAACAGTGCATACCACAAACCTTCTTAATGTAAAACAACTGGTCTGAAGCCCAAGTGCTTAAACCAAAAGGCTTAGAATGATAGTTACACCAAGCAGATACAACTGAGTACTTTTAAGATGATGCAAAAGCAAAATAAAGTAGTAAAGTAGGAAGAAACACAAATACAGTGAAAGCAGATGAATAAAGTGCAATTTTTTTTATTTATTTATTTATATTTTTGAGTGAGCAAATGAGTTGGGCCCAGGAGGAGTATCGAAATGCAAATTTACAAGAGCAGTGTGCAGTTTCAAAGCCACCAAGATTAACACCAAAACAAAAGCAGGGAGGGTGGGTGCGGAACTAACTGAAAAAACAGATCCACAACTTACAGCTAGATAGTATTCAGTGCAACACAAATAAATCAATTTAAATGCTGTATTATTTGAAAAAAGTGCAGATAAAGATTTACTTAAATTCACTTATACATCCAGTTGATTGCAGGTAGGTCTTAGCCGGCCAAAGCTCAGAGTTTAAGCGTAGCAGATCTCCATACTCCCTGCGCCCATTCACGGGGGGGGTGAGCCCCATCCCCTGAGATGGTTCCACCCAAAGGTGGTGCAGGACCAGCGGACAAAGTGGTCCCGGGGTGGGCCCCAGATGTGCTGTTGCCCAGTGCCATGTCCAGATGAGGTGGGACAGGATGGTCCACTGGGACCAGCCTTCCTAAACATGCTATGGTGTTTCAATTTTACAACATATGTGGGTTAGTAATAGTCAATACATTCCAGGAGTAGGTATAACAGCATGCATAGACATTCCTGTTAACCCAAAATACCAGATATGGAACAGTTGCATAGCAAACAGAACACATGCATATATGGAACCACAGTGGCCATTACAACAGCATGCAGGTACATTGATGGCAGCATGCCACCAGTGTGGGAGTATTTCAACATGGCACATACATAGAAACAAATTTAAATATTTATCAAACAATAGGACATATGTCCCAACAGTAGCTTTAATGGAGCACATACTGATTGAGTTGTGTATTTAGTTTATTGTTGCAGATATGGTGTGGGGGATGTCAATTAACAACTATTATATTCCTGTAGTTCTCATTACTTTCCTAGTCAGTGCTGTGATCTGTACCTTACAGGTATTAGTACACTACCGTATGGCCTTAGTTTGGACAGTGGTATGGATGTAGACAACTATATACATGAACTGAGTTTTACCTGCAGTATACACCTCTTACCTGGTATACCTGTGGAGGTATTGCTTGTTAACACTACCTACCTCTTTCTACACATATTCCCAGATTCTAGGTTGATGTTATGCACATACCTGTCCATCTTTTATTGCACATACGCTGGGCATGTTTTTACCACATGCAGGTGAAGCAGGGAATATTTTGACTCTTGCCCTCTTAAACCTTTGGTGAGTTGTACAATGACAGGTTTGTTTTCATTGACATTTTACAAGTATGTACAGGCCTGACAGTCAGTTATAGGACATGAAATGCTGCCTACATTTCAGAGATTAGCACACTGATATGCCAGGGGGCAGGGTAATAGCCAGCAGATATGGGCCAATTAACTGGGTATTCTGGACAATTCTGTACACTTGTGTGGTATGATTCTGCATACAGCTTACTACCACTCCCAGGATTCGAACCATGGCTGTGTCTGCTAAAAATAAAACAGTGTCCATCACAGTTGAGTGTGCTACATAGATATCACTGTGTATCTCTTCTCTGATTTATGTCTATAAGTCTCCCGTGGTTTTACAATCTGACCTTGTAATTACAGCACTGTTATACAGGATTTCCTAGACAGTTTTATTATGTAGCACAGTGTGGGTGACAGTGATGAGTGATACCTTATTATTCAGAGCAACTGCAACACTAACAATACCATACAATACCAGAGTAAACAGTACCAGTCCAGGATTTCAAACTTTTATTTCTAGGCACAGTTTTCGTATATGACATACCTGTGGGGGCAATGTTTGTTAGCACTACCAGAATGTTGCCACACATATTACCAGATTCAACATTAGTATTATGCACATATATCTCACTCTGTTATGGCACACAGTCTGGTCACAGCTTCACAACATGGGGGTGGAGATGGGACATACTTGGCTTATTACTCTCATAACATTTTGGGGAGTTGCTAGAGTGACAGGTTTGTTCTTATAGATGCCTGACAATCAGTTGTATTTCATCATTTGCTGCCTAAACATCTGGGATCATCCCACTGATTTGCCAGGTGGACAGGGTGACAGGCAGCGGATATGGGCCAATTAACTGGGCATTCTGGACATATCTGTTCAGTTGTGGGATATGATTCTGCATACAGCTTACTACCACTCCATGGTTGTGTGTGCTAAAAATACAACAGTTCACGTCTCAGTTGAGTGTGCTATTTGGATTATATTGTCTGTCTTTTCACTGTTTTCTTAATCTCTCTCAGTTGTACAATATGACCTCTTGTGATTACAACAGTCATATACAGACATTCCTACACATTTTATTTATGTAGCACAGTGTGGGTAACAGTGACTAATACAACAGTGCTATTAAGAGATTGCAACTCTACATTTCCATATGATACCAGAGTAAATACATGCAGTCCAGCAGTTAGACCATTATTGTCTGGCTGTGATCCTTTTATTTACATACAACCTATATGAGACTCTTCTTGCCATATTCTCTGGTGTATGCAGTACATGCCTTAAACAATACAGGTTTTATACAGGCGATTAACTTACTACTACTTTTAGATTTATTTCTTATGACAGTACATGCAAGAGTATTACTAACCTGCCTCGCGATGCAACCGCTGCAATCTACAGGTATGGGCTTCCTGGTTCGCAGCCCACTCATCTGCCACTGTCAAAGACATAAGAGGAATATTTAGCAATGCCTATCCATAATATACATGAGCTGGCAATTATTAAACAGGTAGTGAACTGATACACACGTCTGGAACATCCCTGTCCTCCTAGTCTCTTGGATCCACTGATCCAAGAGATCCCTCTTTCTCTGTTTCAGGTCAGCATAGTGATGCCTAACCTGCTCACCAGTTCGAGATATTCCAATGGCACTGGTGAGGTCATGGGTGAGACGGTCCCAGGCTTCTGTTTTACATTGAGAACCCTGGTACTGGCCCTGCAGCAGTCTCTGGTCATGGTCTTTAACAAGGAGTCCTGCCATGACTTTGGACTCCTGGATGCCCCAGTGCTGCACCTGAAAGTGCACTCCCTCTCCCATACCAGTCATAGTGCCTACATGAGGAAGCTGCAACCAGTTATGAGATGTATTCCCACCTGTTGGGTTTAAATAGGGCAGATTGCCTGCACTTTGCAGTGATTGGATGGTTTTGAAAACGCTAAGCTATGGGCAAACATGCTTAACTAAGGTTGGCATTGCTTAAAGGGGTATACCAATGGGCAAACTGATTTAGCTGGCCTACACATTGCTTACACCTAGTAAGCTAGGCTGTGCAATGCTTAGCATTGCTTAATTTTTAATTTGCATACTGTTTGCTGTTTGGCATTGATTTATTATTCATTACATGTTATATATGTGTTTGGTATCCATGATTCATGTGTACGCACACTGTATATTAAGGGATTTCAACACTTTATTACAATGACACCTTACATCTGGACTTAATGCAGTACTCCAGTTCACATATTTATGTTATGTAGTAGGTTATACAACATAAAACTGTATATAGATTCATTTCACATGTTAAGTTTGATTTTCCTTTAGCGAGGATCTGTTTGGTGATACCTCAATGTTTATGTAGTGCTGTGATGGCTTAGTGGTTAACTAATGTGACTATAGTATAGAGGGTCCTGGGTTCAAGACCTGCAAGGGCTGTTTATTTTGTTTCTGGCCAGAACAGCGGCTGTTGCATATAGAGTGATTAAGGCACTTTTAAGCAATTGTAAGCGGGTTTGCGCAGGTTTGCTAACCTCTGGTTAAATATGCTTACAGAGAGTTAGCTTCAATATTGCTTAACCTGTATGCGCACTACTTACCCCCACACAAACTGGCTTAAACCCATTACTACTGCTTAAATATGCTTAGTCCCGCTTACTACTGCTTAATAGTGCTTACTCCCACTTACCCTCTGCACTAATTTAGACAGAAATGTAAAATGGTTCTTGGGAAGGTGGTGGATTTGGGCACTCTATGGATTTATCATTCATTACACATTGTACCTTCGATTTGTATCCCTGATTCATGTATACATATACTGTATGGGGCACTTGTGTTTATCTGTTGATTTTACAACATTATAACAATGACATATCACATTTGCATTTAATGCAGTACTCCAGTTCACAAATATATGTTATTTAGTAGGTTATGCAACAAAAAATATTGTTCATAAAGTGATTTGACATGGAAAATGGAATGTAGTCGAGTGAAATTCGAACCGGGAATGACTGCTGGTAAGGCGAATGCTCTGCCCACTACACTATTGCAGTACTGCTTCATTTGCATATATCTTGATATTTATCCTCTTGTGCCATTTAAGCTGCAGTATATGTAGCTAAGCAATGGGCAAACCCATGCACCTATGGTTAAATTTTATCTGTCTGATAAAAAAAGTAGCTTGTTTATATTTTATATTTTAACTATTGCTCTTATAAACTTGGGGGATGTTGCTAGGGTTATTCAAACACCTATGAGCGGTCTTGCTCAATCTTATTGCAAAGCTGCTGTTCTTGATTGTAGGGGCATGTATATTCTGAGAGCTCTGCTCTCAGACACACCCCCTGCACTCATACACTCTCCGTGTCTGTTTAGGAGCTCAAGCAGCACGCCTTCATTAATATGCATGGTGCGCTGCCATGCTGCTCCTAAACGGCTGCTTCCATGCAGGACTAAGCTAGTCCTGCATGGAAGAATAGTGAATCCAGGGCAATGTTTTTGCAAGTGTTGGTGGTGCTGATTTGAATGACATCTTGAGGATGAATTAAAGAGGTGGCTTTGTTCTTAAGACTAATCCCTTTCTGTCACAAAGGAGAGTTGGTGCAAAAGTTATAAATCCTAAGAAGAAAGTAATATTTCAGCATTTTTTTTAAATTTAACATGCACTTTGTGAAGAGTTAAAAGTCTGAAGCAATAATGCCTGGCTTTATTGACTTACTATCAGTGATAGATAACTACCCCTGCTCCCCCTGCTGTTTATGTGCCTTATAGTCCTATGATTGGGGGAGTGAAGGTGCAGAGGACCCCCATGAATGTTAACCTATCTGTCTTCATTTTCTGGCAGATATACTAGACTATCAGGTGTCACACGAACCTGCACTTCTTGAGCAATAACAGGTGTAAGTTTGGTACTTTACTAACAAGAAAATCCCCCCAAATATCTTATAAGAAGCAGAGCAAAAACTGGACTAAGACCAAGTATATTTGAACATTTTATATCTTCCCAGTGGAATAATAAAAACAAAAAAAACTCTGAATAAACTGCACTTTAAGAGGCAACAATCTTCCAGTGTCCTAACTTGTATCACATCAGACTAGGGCAGTGCCTCTTACTGCACGTCTTAGAGGGTCCTAACGCTCAGAGCTTGAGAGGAGTTATGGTCACATGCGCATGTGTGTGAGTGTGTGTGTGTGTGTGTGTGTGTGTGTGTGTGTGTGTGTGTGTGTGTGTGTGTGTGTGTGTGTGTGTGTGTGTGTGTGTGTGTGTGTGTGTGTACATGTAATATTTGTACAAGTGAGGGCATAGATGCTCAGAACTGTCCCAGAATTCATCA
The DNA here is from genome assembly GCF_019279795.1 of Protopterus annectens. Taxonomy (NCBI): domain Eukaryota; kingdom Metazoa; phylum Chordata; order Ceratodontiformes; family Protopteridae; genus Protopterus; species Protopterus annectens. The sequence goes on along the minus strand of NC_056744.1, from coordinate 423,740,743 downwards.
AATGTCAATGATTTTACGTCATGTTTCTGTGCCTTTTGACATTTGTGTTCTTTGTGGCAAATCAATGAGTATTACAGTTGCTCAATAAAAACAGACATTTGAATTTTAGACTTGGTGGCCTTCTGAAAAAGCTTACTAATGCAAAGCCTGTTATTTTAGCAACCTTCTAAGTATATAAAGGCAATATCAATCCCTGATTTTGGTCCAAATTGTCCCCCATTATTTTTTAGCTTTCTTCCTGATTCTTGAACTAAAGTTGAAATGTGCATGGGGCATGCAGTTGCCTGAACAGTGTATTCCAACAGCAGTGGGGTTAGAAAGCACATTCCTTTAGTTATTTATACAGTGTGTGTGTTTGGTGTAATACATAAGGTCTTTACCTCGTAGTGCGTGGGTTTGAGATAATAGTTAAGATCTTTACCTCATAAATGCAAAGTACAGGGTTTGTTTCTGACCTAACCCTTCAGGGCAGTTAGCTTATTATTCACCTAAGAACCTATGCACTTATTCATTTATTTCAGCACAACTGAACTTTTGAGATGTACAGTAAGTGTCATGCAAGCTGTTTCTACATCTCTGTGCAATATATGTGTGGAGTATACAGATGTTATCAACTGTTCCTAATTTTGTATAACGGCTCTGATTTTACGTCATAATTTAGTCTGTTTCTTGTAACGTATGTTGTTTATAGGCAAATCAATGAGGATTGCAGTCACTAAATAATGACATATATTTTAGTTTCTTACATAATAGCTTTCAGAAAAAAAGCACAGAATGCAAAGCCTGCTATTCTAGTAAATTTCTAAGTATACAAAGACTTTATTTGTTACCTGATTTCGGTCATTTGTCTCTCATTATTTTTTAGCTTTCTGCTTGATTTTTGAACTAAGAGACTTTGAGAAGTGAGTAGGTGGGGGGGGGGTTGCACAATGTAGTCTAACGGCAATGAGCTGAGAGGATACATTCCTGTAAGGCCATATTTTATGCATTCATTCATTCATTTCATTGAAATCAGACATCTGCGTTGTATGGTCACAGTAATACCAGTGTCTGTAATTAATGGTCACGTGTGTGTGTGTGTGTGTGTGTGTGTGTGTGTGTGTGTGTGTGTGTGTGTGTGTGTGTGTGTGTGTTAGCATGGTTCTGCAACAAACTAAATAGGCATATGGCTATTATTTAAATATTCATTCATTCATTTGATACCAGTCAGATATCTGAAGTGTACACAGCTCTAGAATTTGCTGTGTAATTGGTGGAGTCAAAGAGAAAGAAAAAGAGAGAGAGAGAGACAGAGAGAGAGAGTGTGTGTGTGTGTGTGTGTGTGTGTGTGTGTGTGTGTGTGTGTGTGTGTGTGTGTGTGTGTGTGTGTGTGTGGGTGTGTGTGTGTGTAGATAAGTTAAAATAAATTATTGTAGCCATTTGTTATTATTTTAATTTTATTGCAGTCTTATATCTAAGGTCTACATAGCCAAGAAATGTTGGCTTTAATTGCTCAGAATGATGGCTGCTGGTGAATACAAGTGAATGTCTCTGCTATTATTTGCTCAAGTTAAATAGTCATTATTCAGGCTTTGTAGAACTATTATGCCAGTCGGAATACATTACTTTAGCTGTTTTTTAAGACAGTCAGAGATCTGCCATGTGCACAGTCAATAAAGTTGTTGTAATTGATGGGTTTGGGGGTCTGAAATGAAATAACTATGTGTGTGTGGGAGGGGATACAGTTATCTAAAAGTAGCAAGTTGGCCATCATTTTTTTTCACGTCCATCACATACATCAGTGTTGTACACAATTAGTGGCAGTCTGTGTTGATCTAGTCAGGATGAGTGTACTAGAGCAGTGAGTAGCATTACCATCTCACAGAGCCTGGATCTGTGGTTGAGGTTTTGGCTGTGACTCCTGTGTAGAGTCTGCATGTACTCCCTCCTTCACATTCTCTCTCTCTCTCTCTCTCTCTCTCTCTCTCTCTCTCTCTCTCTGTCTCTGTGGTTTTCACCCAGGTGCCCTGGTTTCCACAATCAGCTGTATAATATATACTGCTGTCCATTTCTGCTTTTCCTTTCATCACAATCTAACATCAGAGGGGTACACGGAAGGTAAATATATTTTTCTGTAAGGGTAGATAGGCACTTTTCACCCAAATAAGATTTATATACCTTTGCAAACATTTATCATCCCAGTTGATTGGGATCTATTATTTGGTTAGCTTTAACATTAAGCTTTAGAAACAACTTTGAAAGAAAAATGTACCTTACTCAGCATTTTTGTTCATGCTGTGATTGACTCAAAAGGTTGTTAAAAAAACTCTAAGACACATCTCAAAGAATTTAGAACCCTATGACTGTTGGTGACCTAGCAGCCCCCAAGCCCCCAGTTTATGAATTACTTCTTCACATTTATTATACAGAGTTTTGGTTATATAAGCTGTTTTTAAACAATGGAGGGAAAAGTTGGTGTAGCAGTTAGCATTTTCACCTCACAGCAACAGGTTCTCCTGTTGGATTCTCAGCTGGGGTGCCTTCTGTGCATAGTCTGCATGTACTCCCTACATTTATGTGGATTTCCTCTGGGTGATCCAATTTCCTCCCAAATTCCAAAGACATGCATCTGGAGCTTTTCTCCCCAGGCCTCTGCTGAAAATGGGCTCTATCCAGTCAGACTTTCCTGGTAAAGAAATGTTAAATAAATAAATAAATAAAGTGTGAAAAAATGAGAAATAAATACTGTATCTAGATGGTGTGGAGCCACAGTGGGGGAGAAGGAGGGGGGGCAAGGGGGAGGGATAGAAGAAAGATGCATGGTGTTGCTCATCTAGTCAGGATACAATAGAAGAGACTTTGTGGGTTCTGTTCAAGAAGCTTTATTATGTACAAACACATCAGGATTAAGGCTTAATATCTTCAACTTAGATAAACGTATAAACAGACTAGCTATTACACTCATACATGCTCGCTCTCTGGCTGCACTCACAAAATGGCACTGAACCTAGCATGTGCTGACTATTTATATGCATGTTCAGTCTTTGGAATGCTTCTTAAAGATACAGCACACGTATTGCATTCTACAGCCTCCTTCTTTGAGAAATAAACCATGTAATGTTGATGACATTAATCGATATCTAATCAATATAAATAATTCTTTGTCATGCAATTATACAGAACTAAATACATATACAAAATTATGTCCAGGTTGCTGTGCATTTCACACTAGGTCTGTAAATACAAACAAATTGTGTGACATAGAAATTGGAATCAGGTCTAGCAACTGGGGCTGTCTCTACTGAATGTTCAACTTTTGGGACATTAGGAACATCATCAGGATTGGAAGTCGAGGTTAAGACACGTTCTGCAACAGGAACATTGTCTGGATTGCTCTGAGATCTAGAGTCTGTATCACAGGAACCATGCTGCGATATCAGTTCTGATACAGGAAGAATATCTCTGCGCTTTCTCCTGTACTCCACACCCTCAGATTCTATGAAGTAGGATCTTGGCTCGGTACATATACCTATTACTTGACCAATCCGGTCGAAACCGTTCACTGTTTGCATCCTCACTGTCTCTCCTTCTTTCAATGGACAAAGAAATCTGTTTGATTAATCATAGCTGGACTTCTGGAAAGAATGCTTTCTGAATAGTTTTGCTCTAATTGTCCTGATGTTCTTAGCTTTAGGCCTCAACAAACTGGAACTGATAGGCAACGTTGTTCTGGTTTGCCTAGATAGAACTCTCTGAGCCGGCGAGCCAAGTATATCATCATGGGGTATGTTTCTGAGATTAAGTAAATTCAAAAAGACATCAGTATTGTCACACTTTGACCTTTCAAGTAATTGTTTTGCACTCTGCACTGCACATTCAGCTAGACCATTTGACTGTGGATATTCTGGACTACTAGTAACGTGTACAAAATCCCATTCTTTTGCAAATTTCTGAAATAATTGATTAGTAAATTGAGTACCATTGTCAGAAATAACTTTGTGTGGACTACCATGGAATGAGAAATGATGTTTCAACTTAGTAATAATAGCAGTGGACGTTAGGTTAGGTAGTAAATCAATTTCAAACCAGATCGAATAAGAGTCTACCAATACCAAGTAAAGCTGATTGTTCCACTCGAATATATCAATGGCTACTTTTGACCAAGGTAGCTCAGGAACTTGACTTAGCTGAAGTGGTTCTCTTTGCAAATGCAGTTTAGTACTATTGCAGAATAAGTACTTTATCAATGTCTTTTGCTAGAGAAGGCCAAAATACTAGTCCTCTCGCCCTTCTTTTGGTAGATTCAGAACCTGGGTGACCTCGATGCAAAATCTGGATATATTCATGTTGTAAGAAAGCAGGAACAACAATTTTAGGACCTTTGAAAATAATACCATCTTCCATCAACATCTCATCTCTGTAAGGAAAATAAGTTTGCACTTCAAGTGGTACACTAGATTGTTTTCATGGCCATCCAACATTAATGTAGTAATTGAGGTTTTGCAAAACTGGATCAATCTTTGTATGCTCTCTCAGCTCGTCAAGTCTAGTGGTAGAAAAAGTATGCATTTCCATGACATTAAAGTCGAAATTCTCTGCATGAAGCTGTTCTGTAGTATTTCTGGATGATATGGATAAGGTACCATCCAGATAAATGGAGCGGAATACGTAGGCTTCTTTAAAATGGTAACTAGAGGTTGGTGATTGGTTTCAGTCTGAATAGTTCCACCATAAATATAATCATGAAACTCTGAACATGCAAATACTATAACCAAAAGTTCTTTCGTGAAACTCTGAACATGCAATTACTATAACCAAAAGTTCTTTCTCGATTTGAGCATATTGCATTTCAGTTTGGGTAAGAGTTCTGGATGCATAGGCTACTGGTCTTCCTTCTTGAAGAATAACTGCGGAAAGACCAAATTTCAAAGCATCACAGGAAATGGTTACTGGTTTATTGACATCATAGTATCTTAACATAGGTGGGGTAGCAATTTTCTGCTTAAGGTCTTCAAATGCTTTCTGGTGCTGCTCCACCCATGACCATGTAACAATTTTGCACATTAGTTCTCCCAAAGGTGCTGTCAGTGAACTGAAGTCTGGTATAAACTTGCCTAAATAGTTGACTATACCAAGAAAATGTTGTAGAGCTTGAACATTATCTGGTGCTGACATCTCTAGAATGGCTTCTTGCTTAGGTGGGTCTGGTTGCAAGCCAGTGCTGGTAAATAAATGATCTCCATATGTAACTTCTGGTAGTCTGAATTTGCACTTCAGAGGATTGAGCTTTAAGTTTACTTCACATGCTCTGTCTAGAACTCTCTTAAGGTTTCTGTCATGCTCTGCTTCACCATTACCCCAACCAATAAAACATCTACTATTACAGCAAAAGGATAACCTGAAAAAATTTGCTCCATTGCACACTGAAAGACTTCACTTGCAGAATTTATTCCAAATGGCATCCTATCCTAAGGAATCTGTATTTGCCAGATATGGTACTGAAAGTTGTCAGTAATGAGGATTTGCAATCAAGCATCACTTGCCAAAATGAACTCTTTGCATCCAAGATAGAAAAAACAGTGGCATGCAGTATTAGAGCTGTGACCTCTTCAACTGTACGCATTGTATGATGTGGCCTCTTTAATGCTTTGTTCAAATCTCTTTGGTCAATACATATTCTGATTTCATCTGAGCCTTTTTTGTGGGGTGCTACTATGGATGACATGCATTCAGTTGGTTCTGTGACTGGACAAATCACACCTTGCTGCACCGTTTTATCCAACTGAGCCTTGACTTTATTCTGCATAGCTATTGGAGCTCTTCTTGCTGGCCTGACCACTGAACTGACCACAGGTCTAACTTCATAGAATACACAAATGGAAGTTTGCCCAACCTGTCACTGAAAACATCAGCATACTCTGAGAAAATAGCTTCAGTAAAATTGCAACTAGGATATGTGCTTATATGACGATCTTCTTTGGTAAAATAAAGCAGATTTATTTTCACACTGTCTCTGAGACCCAATAATGACTGCACAGGTCTTCAAGCTACATAGAATAACAGGTTGTAATAGTTCCTTGCCAAATAACATGAAAGCACTACTGAACCTTCGGTTTGAATTTCTTCACCTCCATAAGCAACAATTTTCACAGAACTAGTTCTATTGAGTTGTTCATTAGCTCTTACTTTTGCAAAAGTATCTGCTGACATAACATTACACTTTGAACTAGTGTCTTCTTTGAGCTTGGTGGATTTACCATTAATCTGGAAAGTACAAAATACTTCATTTTTGTCAACAAATTCACTGCATCAACCTTCTCACCAATTACTGATACACCATCTGTCTAGAAAGCAGACTGCTGCTATTCCACTTGATCAGTTTGCTTTTTTTTTGAGTGACCCGTCTTTATAACTGTGTGAGGTTTACTTGATTTGCAAAACTTTTGAAAGTGGTTCCATTTTTTACACTTGTGGCATTGCTGACCAAATGCTAAGCATTTCTCTCTTTTAGATTCATGATTTGCACCACAATTGCGAAAGTTAACAACAAAGATGGATTTGGGTTTTGCTGATTCACACCTGTATTGCACTGAGCATGCTCTTTTCTTAGAACTTGTTGAAAAACTATGTGCTTTCCCTGGTAAACCTGCAGGGGCTGTGGCTGCTATGTGCTTAGGTCTGCTTTTGCTTGCTACGTGTGTCATACTGTCTACATTTGCTCGAGTGCCAGCTGAAACCATACTCATCACTTGCAAGCATACTTGTCTGCCTTCCTGTAACTTCATGGATTTGGCAAATCTCAATAGCTTTATTCAACACTAAATCACTGTCACAAAGCAAAATCTTTCTCACTGCAGCACTATTAATACCACACACGAGCTGTCCTTTACCAACTCATCTTTTAAATCACCAAACTGACACATTTTAGCTTTATTTCACAGGTCAGTTATATAAGCTGCAAAAGCTTCCCCTGGTTTCTGATCTCTTGTGTAAAACAAATGTCTCTGTAATGTAATATTTGTCTGGGGGCTACACATTTCCCTGAATTTGTGCTTCAAACTCTCAGGGTTTTCCCTTTATTCAGCTTGTACAACAATATGACAACTTTCACCTTCTCCCTCATATTATGCTGGTGCATACACAAATAAATGCTCTCTTTCAATGGTTTATGACCCAGCTAGATTTAGCAAAATGAATGCCCTGGTGTGTGCATCCTTGTCAGAATAAGCTGCTTGTATAAAAATATTGTACTCTTGCTCAAATGCTCTCCAATTCTCTGCAATATTCTGATCAAACACAAGTGGTGAGGGCTTTTGAAATCCATCTGCCATATTAATGCATACCAGTGAAGGCTTTTACAAATATGCATGAACATACACACATACACGTATGCCAGAAATTTATGCCAGTACTTGTAACTTTTCCCAATAGCACAGCAAGCCTCTGAATAACTGAACTTTGCGAAATAAACCTCTCGGGCACTGTAATACTCTAGAAATTACTGTACTGTCAGAAATCACCTCTTATCAGTGTAAGAAACATTTCAAAATAACTGCACTGTGCGAATGAACTGGGCATAAGAAGCTTGGAATAAGAAACATTTTGAAGTAATTGTACTTTGGGAATAAACAGTACACAGCACACTGAAACTTCCCCAAAATGGTGGTACTTTGCTAAACAACTCTTTACAGTGCAAGAAACACTCTATAATGGCAGCAGTTTGGCAATAGACACACCCAGCACAAGAAAATTTTCAAATGGCTGTATTTGACTGCACTTTATGAAATAGTTTGCACTTTTTACACAAATAAACTTTTCAGAATAAATGCACAGTAATAAGCACACACTGTAAGCTCTTTTGAGATACTTCGAATAACTCTAGTTATGCTTTGAATACAAGTAGTAGTTATGCCAAAAACAGCACTTTGCCAAAACATGTAGTCACCTTGCTTTATTTATGCTTACTCTGCCCATTTTTGCTCTTAGTATATTTGTTTTGCTCATTTAATCTCTTTATAAGCCCAATGTATTTTTCTTGTGCTTGTTTTACTCTAAACATGCCTGTTTTGCTTTAAACATGCACATTTTACTCTAAACATACTCGTTTTGCAATTTTGAGGTAATTTCTAATCTCTTATGTGCATTTCTGACAATCGTTTTATCAAATATCTTACTCTTAAACATTTCATGCCTCTTGCTTGTTTTTAATGTGGTTTGTGCACTCGTAACACTCTGTTTTATCTTTTTTATTAAATAAACTGCTCATACAAGTTTTCATTACCTTTGGTTCTTTCTGGCTCTTTTTCGTGCTCATTTCTTTTAGTTTACCTTTACTATTATCTCTGCACCTAGTAGCTCTGAATATCAGTCTCTGGAATCCCGGTTCTGGCACCATGTCGCTCGTCTAGTCAGGATACAATAGACGAGACTTTGTGGGTTCTGTTCAAGCAACTTTATTATGTACAAACACATCAGGATTGAGGCTTAATAACTTCAATGTAGATACATTTATAAACAAACTAGCTATTACACTCATACATGCTCACTCTCTGGCTGCACTAACAAAATGGCACTGAACCTAGCACGTGCTGACTATTTATATGCATGTTCAGTCTTTGGAATGCTTCTTAAAGATACAGCACACATATTCCATTCTACACATGGGGACCAGTATAAAATGAGAGCACATAGAGTTCTTTGTCTAGAGCTCCATTTCACCTAATGCTGACCTTGTTGACTGCAGACATCTGAGGTGTATATAGTCCATAAAGTGGCTATTAGTGGGTTACTGAGGCAGTATATTGATGAAGGTGACTGACACTATCTGTCTGATCGCAAGTGATAGTCACTGACCTGATGTAATAGAACCCCATACCATTCCAATTAGCCCCACTTATTAATTTTCTTCCTGCAGCCCCTCTTGCTTTGAAGTCACCAGACCCAACTTATCTTAGCTTATCCAGCAAAAATAGGCTCATGTACAAAGCGTACAGCAACTGAAACAGCACAAGAAGCCAAAAGTTGCAGAAAACCAAAAAGCAGTATCCTATGTCAGCAAAATGCTTTCTTTTTCTGTATACCAGATCAGCTAAGGAGATCATAAAAATAAACAGGAGAGCTGAGTAATTTGCACTCATATGTTTTCACAAAAAAGTCTGAAGACCGAATCCTGTGACATGTGACATATCCCAGTTAACCACAGTCTTTGAGCTATAGCGACTATTCACATACATAGTATGTGACTTGGGAAATCAAACTTAATGAAATATTTTTCCCAGTTTCTGATGTATTCAGTCACAGCATCTACTCATTAGAGGTCTTCTCTGTGACATTTTAAACTGTGTACTTCCTGCTCCATGTGACTTGGTCATATTTAGTTAAAGTTGTCTTTCAAAGGTTGAATGGTCTAAATCTGCCCAGGGTTCAAAACACACATAGGATCAAAGGATCCTAGGTGGTTACTAGGCTATTGGCCCTGAGGTCCTTATAAGCCTAGCCAAGAGTTTAGCCCATGTTCAGACAAATCAGCTCCTGATGCCCCTGTCCAGCAGGGACATGGGTGGAATCCCTGTGGTATATTTTCTGTTTCCCATCCAGTTATCCAGGTTGTGCTTAAAAAGGGGTAAAGAGGTACTCTGCTTGATGTAGAGAGAGAGTCTATTCCATAGATGGAGGAGTCTCTGGGACACAAATCTGTCCTGCCAACAAGTTTCTTTGATGTCACAGACCAGGCTGAGGCTATGTGTGTGGGTTACTATAAAATCATAGGAAACACCAGCCCTGGCAAGTCTCAAAACCAGGATCCTGTGCATTAGAGTCAGAGCAACGCACCACCAGGCCAAATCAGCTCTGAAATGTTCATGCATTGGCCAGGAATCACACCAAGGCCCTATATGTGGGTGGCAAGAATTCTACCACTGAACCACCAATGCAGAGCACACCTGAAAAAGAACATCATTAAAAACACTGAATACAATGTTGTTTTTCTTTCGGCTTTTCGTGATTAGGGGTCGCCACAGCAGAACTCCGGTCCACTAATGATGGGTAGTCGATTTTTACGGTGCCGAGGTGCCAGCCAGACGCCCAAACTTCAACTAAGGCACAGCCATTCACGCATGTCATTGGAATGCCACTCCACCACGGGGAGGACATGCAGACTCCACACAGAAGACGCTCCAGCCGAGAATCGAATGGGAGAACTTCTTGCTGTGAGGCGACAACGTTACCGCTGCACCACAAACACTGGATACAATGAAATTAAAATAAATTGACTTAGAATTGTTTATTTATGTGCAGAACACTATTATTTACCAAGGTATATTTAAATTTTTTTTTTATTATTACTTTACTGACACATTTATCCACTTGTTTTCATGTGCATCTGGGCTGTATTCCTGTGCACTACTACAATGTATCATCAGGCAGACTCTGATACTTTTTGATGCTCGATGTAGTAGTGGTTGAGCTAAAACAAACAAAGAAACCAGAATACAGTAACACACTGCAGGATAGACTACTAACTTTGCGTCAGTTTCACTCGATACAGGAAAGCTACAGTGAGATAAAAACATTCAGATGGAACCACACTCTTCTAAGATGTTTATAAGGCAGGTACAGTGTAGGCAGTTTACTTATTATAATTATCTAAGTACTGGAAAATCATGCAGTGACAGTTAGTATTCTATAGTAAGTGTGTGGTATAAATTATCTTAGTATTAAATAATTAAGCCATAAATTAATTAAATATATATATATATATATATATATATATATATATATATATATATATATATAGTTTACTATCAAAATGTCGAAGTTTAAAACAAAAAATGTATTTAACTTTGAAATGCAAGGTTGAATACCTACATGTTAAGTAGTGAAAATGTCGAATCCGATGAACGGATTCAGCAGATTCAACATTTTTGTTAAATATCGAATGTGAAGTCCATATAGGAGCACAAGTAAGTGTAATTCCTTTGCTGCAATTCATGTTTTTGTAGAGGGGGCAAGCCCCTGCACCCTCTGCAAACTATATATTCCAACTCCGAGATCGCATTGCACTGCGGAAAAGGATACATTTCCCAATCCGCACTGTACCACAATCTCTTGGAATAATATTGAGTACATATCCGCAAATTCACAGTTGCATTTGCTGGTATGTACTCTCGCTCTCATAACATCCGGCAACACGGAAATCGGCCAACTGACGTTCAACATTTCCATGTTCACCGATCCTACATTCTATATTTTGATAGTAAACCTATATATAATTATGTCTGTGTGTGCGTGTGTGTGTGTGTGTGTGTGTGTGTATATATATATATATATATATATATATATATATATATATATATATATATTTATATATATATATTTATATGTATATATATATATATATATATATATATATATATACATATATATGTATATATATTACACACACACACCCACACACACACACACACACACACACACACAGACAACACACATGCTTTGCAATGTTACAGTTTCTGAATTGCTCTTTACACATGATTCAGCTTTCTTCTACCTTATCTTTAGTATCTTTCTAAAAGGAACATACTACTGTTTTAGAGCTAATAGTCTTAAGTAAGATTTAATTTAATTTAAAGTGCCATCTCTTATACTTGATAATGATACGTTCAGTATAATCTAGCATGTATCGCCATAGGCGACTGGTTAAATAATTACTTTGTCACTCACTTATATGAAAGCTTGGAGGCTTATGTGAGTAATGATATCTCTACAGGACAGCAATCCAAGGGAATCTCTGAACACCCTGAAGCATTATGAAGCACAATATAACAGACAGATGGCCCCAATTCCCTGGAATGTTCTAGTGTTTCCTTATACTACTACCCTAGTGAGTATATTTACTGTACTTTGAAACTCCAAACTCATCATTTCAGTTTAAAAAACTTTCAGAAAAGTAACATAGAAACAGTGCAATACATTTCTTAAGTAGAGCTCAATAGTAATATTTGCAATGGCTGAAATTTTGCCAGCAATTTATAATGGCATGCACAGCGTCAAATATTAAACTTATGCAGACCCTGATTTACTGCTAAACTTAAGCAGCTTTGTCAAGCCAAATAAGATGCATATATAAGTGGGGATAGAACACTTTTTAGACAGACAAGGAACACACTGACAAAACAAATCAAAGTGGCTAAAAAGAACTATTCTGAAAAGCTGAAAAAAATTGTTTTTAGCCAATGATCCTGCACTAGTGTGGAAAGGTCTACAAAACATTACAAACTACAGGAAACCATCCCTCTACACTGCAGCTGATTACCAGCTGGCTGAGAACTTGAATGCTTTTTACTGCAGATTTGATAAGCCTGAGGCTACAAATGATACTCTCCCCAGCTCTGTCAGTGTTCAGATGTATATGGCTCTCTCTTCCACACATTCTCTCACCCTGCATTAATTATCTCTGAGAAGGATGTGTATCATTTTTTTAAAAGACCGCAAATTAAGAAAGCAGCTGGTCCAGATGGGGTTTCCCTCTCTTGTTTAAAAACATGTGCGGATCAACTGGCTTCTGTTTTTACACAGATTTGTAACAGATCATTAGAGCTGTGTGAAGCTCCCTTATGTTTCAAACAAGCCACAATCATTCCAGTGCCTAAAAAATCCACTATAACAGGACTGAATGACTACAGGCCTGTTGCTTTGACATCATGTCATGAGGACTTTTGAGAGGCTGGTGTTAGCTCACTTGAAGAATATTACAGCTCCCTCATTAGATCCCCTTCAATTTGCTTATTGAGAGAACCAGTCAGTGGATGATGCAGTTAATATGGGTCTGCACTATATCCTGCATCATCTTGACAACCAAGGGACATATGCAAGGATTCTGTTTGTAGACTTCAGCTCTGCATTTAATACAATGATTCCAGAACATCTTCACTTGAAACTTCCCAGATTTCCATTCCTGCTTCCACCTGTCAATGGATCACCAATTTTCTAACCAATAGGAAACAGCAAGTGAAACTGGAGAAATTTACATCTAGCTATCACATGATCAATGCAGGTGCCCTCCTGGGATGTGTGCTCTCTCCACTGCTATTCTCCCCCTACACTAATGACTGCACCTCTAAAGACCCTTCTGTCAAACTTATTAAATACTTAGATGATACAACTATCATTGAGCTCATCAGGAATGGTGACGAGTCTGCACACACATGGGAGGTTGTGCAGCTGGCCCTTTGGTGTAGTTAGAATAATGTGGAGCTGAACAATCTTCAAACTATGGAGATGACAGTGGACTTTAGGAGTGGTACTACAATATTATCCCCCCCTCTTTATATTTAATACTGCCATATCAGTTGTGGAATCCTTTAAGTTTTTGGGCTCTATAATCTCCCAGGACTTGAAGTGGGAGACCAATGTAGGGTCCATCATAAAAAGGCACAACAGCGAATGTACTTTCTGTGACAGCTGAGGAAGGACAACCTCCCACAGGAACTGTTGATTCAGTTCTATACAGCAGTGATTGAGTCTGTTCTCAGTTCATCCATAACAGTGTGGTTTGGATCTCTGCCTAATCATGACAAAAATAGGTTACATCGTGTAGTCAGGTCTGATGAAAATATCACTGGTGCTAGTTTGCTCTCCTTATAGGACCTGTCCTATTCCAGAGTCATGAAAAGGGCAGGGAAGACCATCAGCGACTCTTCACATCCAGACCACCATCTTTTTGAACTCTTACCATCAGCCAGGCATTATGGATAAATATGCACTAAAACAAGCAGATATAAGAATATGTTTTTTTCCCACAGGCCATCAAGTTCATAAATGGTTAACTCAGTTTATTAGGGTGGGGTATTCTTTTTTCCCAAGCCTCCAAGGATTTTGCAGCACTGTTTACATATTGTTAATATTTGTTTCTTTCAGAGTTTATTTCAGTATTTCTTGCACTGAGTTGCCCTTTGCACCTTGTGTGTTTATGTATATGTATATTTACTTTTTTTGTCTTGTTCTTAATAGTTGCATGTATGTCGTTTGTCTTGTTCTTAGTTGTAAGCATGTCATTTATGAAATTCATACTTGGAGAGTCACTGAAACTGGAGTCAAATTCCTTGTATGCATGCATACTTAGCAATAAATGTGATTTTGATTCTGATTCTGAAAGTGGGAATAAAGAAATGTGAACTGAGGTGACATCACATCAAACTAGGCCAATACATAGAAATAAATGGCAAAGAAATATAACCCTCATAATGCTGAAAAGAGGAACTACCTGTCACAAGGAGGTATTTAAACTGATGGATATTGATAAATGAAAACCAAATTATATATAAAGCTGATAGATAACTAATTAAAGAAACAAATGTAAAAAAGGATCTCCTTCTATAAGGAAAGAGAAGTAAAACAGAAAGAGAGGGAGATAATAAATATAATATATATATATATATATATATATATATATTATAATATATATATATGGTTCCCATTCAGAAGCCTGAAACATCATAAGCCTGAAAATCAAAATCCTGAAACCAAAAGCCTGAAAATTCAGAATCCTGAAACTCAAAATCCTGAAAGTCCAAAATCCTGAAAGACCAAAATCCTGAAACTCAAAATCCTGAAAACACAAAATAGACATACTGATGTCATTGTGGCTTTGCTATTGTTAGCCCTGTGGTGTTAGGTCATGCGTTGGGGTCAGGTAAGTGTGCTGTTGGTTTTTTTTTAGGGTTAGGCGGTTTAAGTGAGTTAGGGTTAGGCGCAGGTTAGGCATGTATGCAATAGTGACAAATATTGGGGTTAGGGGCGGTTTAAGTGAGTTAGGTTTAGGGCGGGTCAGGTGAGTGTGCGATAGTGACGGACCTTAGGGTTAGGGTTAGGGTCAGGGTCAGTTGGTAGATATTAGTGTCTTTATAGTGACATATTAGCATTATTTGTGTTTTCAGGATTTTGAGTTTCAGGATTTTGGTCTTTCAGGATTTTGGGCTTTCAGGATTTTGAGTTTTCAGGATTCTGAATTTTCAGGCTTTGGTTTCAGGATTTTGATTTTCAGGCTTATGATGTTTCAGGCTTCTGAATGGGAACCATATATATATATGTATATATATATATATATATATATATATATATATATATATATATATATATCTATATATATATATATATATATAAAATAAATAGGGGAATGCAATATTATTTCAGATGGGTCTATATTAGAAGATCGACATTTGAAAATGTTGAGTCACCTTTACTCGACACAAAAATGTCGAACTCTAAGTTTGTTGAACGGCCAAATCACCGATTTCTTTCCAAGGAAAAGAAATCGGTTGGCCATTCTGTCACACCTACCCTTTACCCAACTGTAGTGCGGTCTCGGATTTAGAGTATTTAGTTGGGGGGTGTGGGGGCACAGCCTCCCCTTGGGGAGGTGAAGCCCCCCACTTAAATAAGTTTGTTTTTATGCGGTGTTGTTTGTTGGCCTTCCGATTTCTTTCCCTTGGAAAGAAATCTGTGAAATAGCCATTCAACAAACTCAGAGTTCGACATTCTTGTGTCGAGTAAAGGTGACTCGACATTTTCAAATGTCTATTATATGATATAGACCCATTTCAGACAGATTAAGAAAGGAACAAGCATATTTAAACGTGAATAATTAAAGACATTTGAACTACAGCAAGCATTTTCCTTGTCATATAGAGATATTAAGATAATGGATTATAATCTTGATACTGGGGTGTGCCCCTTTTTAGGTTGATCAGATTTACTCAAATAAAAAAAATATATACCAGTTGAAGAAAAAAAATGAAATTACTCAGATCAACTGTAATTTTCCACAGGAACAAAACCAAAATAATAGAAATGCAAGATAAAATATCAGAGAAGCAAATGGTTAGACAGCATTCCCAGTAGAGGTTGTGTGGTAGGCAAAAGCACTAAGAATTTCTGCAGCTATGGTTTTGTTAAATTATTCTTTTATTTGAACCATTGAGAGCTACCAGAATAATCATTTGCTGGTAGTTCTCAATGATTTGAACTGCACATGCACATCAGATGGGGATGCGGGATCTTCTTAGCACTTTTAAGGAATTTGTGGAGTTAGTACATTAATGTAAGGAGAGTGAAGGGATAAAACCCACCATATGGGGTGTAAGGGGAAGGGGATTGCCCCTCCTGCAAATTTTGTGTTCGCCATTTTACTGTAACACCAGTGATGTTTTTCAAGATTAATGGTCAGAATGTTTTGGCCTTCAATATTCTAATATGAATTCATGCACCACACATGTCAGACCATATTTAATAAAAGCAATTAAAGAACTGACACAAAACAAACAAACAAACAAACAAACAAACAAACCAGTCTATCGTTATATAATACATTAAAAGGGTTTTGAACAGTTCATAAGAGAAGATGTAGTCCTAAAGGACAATAATATACCAAATATAAAAGCATACATACCATATGTCCCAGTAGGCTGGGGATACCTAATGCAAAGGTTAAGACAAATGTAACCAGGCTCTGTGCCACACAGAAATTGAGCCCTCACTGTGCCCAGGCAACTGAGGTTTAACAGCCCTGGCACCACAGGAGCTAGGCAGGAAGTGACAGAAGTGAAGCAGTTTAGCCCCTTCACCTCTTCTGGTGTGGAGGGCAAGATTTTCACAGACTCAGAGGCACATTGGTTAGTGAGGTCTCACTAGTAGAGACTTGAGAGAATAGTGCTTGTGTTGCAAGGGGAAGACGCAAGTTCTTGCAAGAGTGAGGGGGGACAGCCTTCACTGATAGCCCATCACAACCTGTACTCCCAGTGTGCCTTGTCAGGTGCATCCACAATGGGAATGTCGAAGAAAAAAATGTGCAAACAGTTGGCCCACCCCAGTGGCTGCATGGATGATGGCCCCTCTTGGTTGATTATAACCCATACATGGGAATAAATGGGCCAACTGACCATGAGAGGGTCTGACAGTGAGCAGACAGCAAGAAAAGGATTCAGAAAAAATTGTTAAGACAATTATTCAATGAACATTTATTGAAGCAATACAAACTATATGAAATATAGTTAGGGATTCAAAACTTTTACAAAATAAATAATGCAGGACTGCTGGGAAAACATGCCAGGACTATTTCCTCAGCTAATATTCATCCTGCTTAATTATGATACAAGCAATAAAGGAAAACACAACAAATGACATTTATGAACAGTATTTTGCAATGTAGCACAAATAATTAATGGCTACACCACACAAATTCAAACAATATATAGTACCAGTACCTATTTGAAAAAAAAACAATCAATGATATCATGTTTTGTGCAATTACTGACAAACAGAATAGTCTAGCATAAGCAAAGCATAATGCCAGGTAATGCACAGTGGGTATATGCTGAGGTTTCTGGTGTATATGTAAAGACGGCCATAGTGAAATTCCTCAAGCATTAATTACCCAATGCACAAGACACCAAGAAATGCAATGTCAATCCCTGATTTCCAATGGAAATCACTTACAGTGTGATTTTTAAGTGTGCAACAGCAGTGATTCCCTTCTTTTGGGATATTTCTCCTTTTTTGAGTTGGTGCAATGATGCAATTGGGATATATTAGTTTGGGGTAAGTGGGTAGCTTGCTCTTTGCACTGGAGGGTACACACTTTATTTTTTCACTCTTCTGTCTTTCAGGTGTTAGTTTTAAGATTTTCTAATGTTTGGTGTTTTGCCATTCATCTCCTCGTAGTATCACCAAGATTTCTGCCTCATAATACCAAAATCCAAGGCAGTCACTGGCTGTATGGATTTATCTGTTCTGGCTGTGTCTGTGTGGGTTTTCACAAAAAACTATGATTTCCTCCCAAACATCTAATAAATGTCTGATTGATTGCATTAAACTATCCATCCATGTGTGTGTAATATGGTTGAAATAGCTCAGGAAGGCTCAGTTAAGTAAAAAAATAACGCTACAGCACAAAGCAAACTGTCACTTCATAGTACAGCAGGGCCACTGAAATGTATATATGACACTCTTATTCACAGCAACTGCAAAGGCTCCCACAAATATTTTAATTTTATACTTTTTTAAATACTATGCCAAGTTTTACTTCTCTGAATTTCAGCTACCTTTACAAAGTATGTTTTAAGCATAATTTATATACCTTAGATTGTGATATTATACATGTAAAATATTATTTCTAAAGGATGTTTAACTCTACTCTTGTCTCATATTCTCAGAGTGCAAAATTATTATTATTTTTTTACAACTGTTGGCTAGTGCACAGTAATGTAAGGAGGGTGGAGAGATAAAGGAATATTATTTTACTGTTACATACATTTTTTTTTCTTTGTAACATATTTCTGTTGCACCATGTTATATTATAAGTACCTGTGGTGACATCCAATCAGGAGCAGAATAGACAAAATGCTTGAATGTATACAAATGGCTGAAATATGCTTTACTTGAATGAGGTCACTGCAGTTGGAGTTTGCCTTTATCCTGTGATATTTTGACCTTCAAATGTATTCTACTATGCTCAGAGGTACAACGGGATAACCTGCATAATGGGTATGGAGGGAGGAATGTCAGCTAAGTTGGTTGTTCAACATGAGGACTGAATGCTGTTTCCAAAATTTATAAACATGGCTTTTGATGGAACAGTTTTTGCTCAACTGCTATTGTTCCATCTTTAGCCAGGTCACGGCTAAAAATCATGTGCCTTGGATTTGTTCTTTTACACAGTGAATGAACAAATAACCTAAATACAACAACCAGGAATTAATTGTTGAAAATCATGTGCAATAAAACAAAACTTTAAATATAAATTACTCACTATACAGTTGTTTTGTGAGGAGTATCAGTAGAAACTATAATAAAAGAAAAAAATTTTGGTACAGATCTTTAATAAAAACATTACATGCAACAATAGCCAGACTAAGGTATTGAAACATGTTAAGGAATCAGCAGACAGCTGTACAAAGCAACTAGGGCAGATGTTAGTTACAGTGCATTATGTTAAACGTGTGCCACAGTTATATACCTGTATTATATACAACATGACAGATAGTGTACCATATGAATATTCATGCATCCTGATGTACCGCAGCATGTGGCCTGCATATAATGCCATACATGATCAGGACAGTAAGTGTGGCAATACATGCAAAAGCAAGGACATATGGGTGGTGGTCTGTGGTATAAATACCCACAGATGCACATAACTACAGTCCAGTAAAACAAAGATACTGCACACATGGGCAGACACCTGCAAGTATGCGTATACAAATAGGGAGGTTTGCCACACACACATAGCTAGCTATACAGCCATAAGTGTATGTTTGTGTGAAGGGTATGTATGGGGGGACATCCTCTGTTACAATTAATGAGCTTCACATATGTGGCTGAGTAGGCACTACATCTATGAAAGGAGGTCACAACCTCACCAGTGGAACATAAGTAGATATATCAATGTAGCATACCAGCAGAGAAAGTATTTGGGGAGAATATTAAGATTATGACTACCACTGAGTAGCCAGGATGTGAAGTAGATGCACTTCACTTTCACCATGATTTCCATGAAGTCATGCATGTCCACTTAAAGGACCATGCAAATAAGCCTGTTAATAGTGGGAAAAAAAGATGAAAATAAAAACAGTATGGCTGCCATCAAACCTGTCTGAATAAGTGAAATCGACAATAGTTTTGTGGTCTTTATGATAACTGCTTCTGCAATAAGTAAAACAGTACTGCTAATAATATGAACCAAAAACAAAAATATAGGAACATTTTAAAGCTATAAATCAGCTCGCACTTCTTGTTTTAACATATAGCTTTAGGGTGGCAAAAAGAAGAAAATTGGTCCATGTCCATCAAATGATATACAAGAACCAGTGTTTGCCAAGATTATATATGCCTCGATCTGAAGGTGGCATGGGCCTCCTTGAACTTGACTATACATATCGGTCAGTGATTGTGAGATTGCATATGTACTTATTGATGTCACCAGATGCAAACACACTGAAAGTTCTAAAACATGAACAAATAAGTCTAAGATTACCTCTTTGCTTAGGTTAGCAGAAAACTTTAGGAAAAAAGCAGGCATGGAAAGCCAACCAAATGTCAATAAAAAACAGGTGGCAACAGAAAGTGCAAAAAAATCAAAGGAAAGAATACAAAGAACAGAATCAGGAAAAAGAAAAGATAAATAGAAACATCACAATAATAGCAAGAAGTATAGAGATCTGCTAGAACAGCCACATGTTGACCAATACTTGTTGTGCAAATGGCAATTTAAGCCAAAAGGTGAAAGGTTAATTTTAGCAGGCCAAGCTATTAGATTACATATTAGATGGTTCATAAAATCCATTAAAATGTAGACGATACAGACTAATGTAGGTTTGCGGTACAGAACTAGAAACGGTTGCGCATCTTGCTGCAGGGTGTGATACACTCATGGCTGAAGGTTTGTATACAGAAAGACATAACAATGTAGCAAGATTGTTACACTGGAAACTTTGTAAACATTACTACATAGAGGCAGGTGAGAGACATTGGAAACATCAACCACAAAGTATTGTAGAAAATGTTGAAGTGACGATTACGAGGCCACCCCATACCAGCAGCTGAGAAGGTAGAAGCAAACAAACCAGATATTGTAGCTCAAGAGAAAAAGAAAGAAATAACTTTGATTACTGAGGATGCTACACCCAGTGACTACAGTGTCTTTTGAAGTGAAAGATATAAATGTGTAAAACATCAGGACTTGCAAGGAGAAACTACATCAGTTATGGAATAAAGATATACTGATAGTTCCAGTTGTAATAGGAGCAACTAAGCTAATGAAAAATAATTTGCAACTATATCTAAATATACTGTCGATAAAGGTAACCTCTTATGAACTGCAAAAGAAGGCAATTCTGGGTACATTGTGGTTCCTGAGAACAGCTTTCATATCAAAAGTCAAAGACTGAAGCAAAACTTATTTCACAAACTTTAATTATCACCTAAGTTAGGAATGGAGTCCATTCCCATCCACATATGTAAAAACCTAAGCATTTAGAGAAATTAAACTTAGACAAGCTATAATATGATGAAAGAGATGAATCTCAGAGGGCTGCATGTGAGTGAAAGGCACAGAAGCTACTCTTAAATGCTTTTTTCTGAAAGATCATATTCTGTCATTTGGCTTTCGTGGACATTATGTAATCATATTCACACTACACATTTATTGCATTTTTCTACCATTAAAATCTGAAAATCTATAATCTTCCATCAAATTTAACTCACAGCAGCACCTGCCATTGTAAGACTTTGGAACAAATAAAGTATAAATTAATACCAGTATTTGTGTGTCCCAATAAGTTAGGTTTTAAAGAATTTTTTACTGTTTGAAGAAGACAGAATAAATAAAAG